>NW_015090920.1:12308326-12359873 GCF_001431845.1 Calidris pugnax
GGGTTTAATATTTTTCCTAGAACTTTTTTTTTTTTTTTTTTTTTTTTTAAATATTTTTACTCACACCCAACAAAAAAAAAAAAAAAAAAAAAAAAAAAAGCTGGAACACTTATAAAGTGTTTTTTGACTTGTGATATTAGAGTAAGTAGCAGCAAAGACGTGGAGTTACCTGTCTGTGAAAAACTGGCAAACTTGGGAAATGTGGCCTTTTATAAACTATGAGAAGGCATAAAACTGGTAGTCTCAAGTATCACAAGAGCCACAATTAGCTAAGCAAGGAGGAAGAGATTCTTCATGAAATGAAGCAATGGCCACCTAACTGCATTGAGCAATTCTATCCATTCCAGTGGAGTGAAGGAACAAGTAACTAAAAAAGTATAGAAGTCACAAGAGCACTCTATTTTTAGATAGAAATAATTCCGCTTTTGATTTAGTAGAAGGACCGGTCACTAGATAATATACTTACAAGAGGATGAAAAGAAATAACCAGATTTAACAAGTATCTAAGGGGTGCCACAGTTTCATTAGTAGTAGGAAATCATCCCAATATTCCTTTCAGTTTTGCTGCAAAACCTTAACAAGACTCTCAAGAAACACCAGGGTTTTGTTTCAGTGATGTTTGCTTTTCCCTTTTTTCATCCAAATCTGATTGTGTTTTCAAACTGGCTAATCTTTTACTTGTACTGTTACTTAACAAGTAACCAGAGATATGTTTTTAAGTTTTTATAGATTGGTTCCAAATGTAAAACAATTGCTACTTTATTTTTATTGTTTGTATAGCTGGTAGGAGTCTTAGTGTCCTTATATGGATTAAAAGGAAACATAACATTTAATTATTTTTTTTTGCTTTGAAAACCAAAGTTTTTCTTACTTGGAAGTGAAAAAACATGTATTTCATTTGAAAGTTTAGAGCTTGCATGAAGCTTTGCATTATTGCTCACATCTTATTCGACTTCTTGAAAGAACTGATGTGAAAAATATTAGGGTGACGTGACTACTCATCCTGATAATGAGCCCGGCTTCCCTACCCTGATAATTAACAAGTAGCCACCCGTTATTAAGCAGACTAAATATTTCAGTAAAGGGTCCTGCTGAGTTGTGTCTGTTCTGAAACAGATTTCGCTTGAAAATTGAAATAATGAGGTTCTCCTAAACTGATAAGAAGCTCAATCAAGCACACTGCACTGGATCCATAAACCTTAAGCAGAGTTTAATTACGAGCAGAGTTTTCCTGACGGAGCCAATAGAGGGACCTTTTCCACTCACTTGCTGACTAGTTGTGGTTCCCATGATTCGAGTAAATCTCTGTAGACCTGCTTGCAAGGAAACCAGTTTGAAGGTTAGACATCAGTTAAAAGGGAATTTCAGGGAGTTGCAAAAACAATGTCCCAAGGATGCTGTTGAACATTGTGGACAGACAGCTGAAAACAAAACACGCAAGCTAGTAATTAGCAAGGCCAAATCACTTCAAATTAGGCATCTGAACAGCAATTCTATGTGGCCTCAGAGGGCTGTTGCCTTTGAAAGAAGACAATCACCTCTAAAAATATACCCTCTCCCCTACATCGAGGAAGTGTTTCGGCATGTGGGAGAACGTAGGAATAGCAGACTATGATAACGTGGGATCTCACGCAGCTTTCTGCAGCGGGCAGTATATCTCTTCTAGTGCTATGGGAACATTCACAAGCACTTAGAACACATATATCCTGGTACTGTCTGGGGATACTAAGAGCAAGATTTAGTGTGTGAGAGAAAGAGTCATGCTGAAGTAAATGGGATTAGCCAGTATTGCTTCTTAACAAAATCATAACCGAGACTGAGTTGGCGCTTCCGTATGACTGTTCAAACACAGTAGTGAATTGGCTTTAAAAATTTTTGGACTAGAGAGACCGGTAACTGCAGCACTTTTTGGATCAGAGAAAAGTCAGAACTTTAGAAGTTCAAGTCAGTCAGCCAGCCAAAGCAGAGATCCTTGCCTCTGTGTCTTTTCTGTTAAGTAGGAAATAATGTTGGGTATTGCTAAAATAATGGTGTCTAACTCAAAAATCCTATACAAACTATCATAAACAGACTATTTAGTCCTCCTGTGCTTTTCAAAGGGCAAACATACAAAAAAAACAGGTTTAAATAAAAGAACCCAGATTTAACAAAATCTTCAATATCGTTTACAGCAAGACACAGCAGAGGTATCAGTTTCTTCCATACTATCAACAATCCCATAGAGCTACCAAAGTCTGGAAAACATAGCTCAATAAAATCAATAGATGTTCAGCCTAACACATCTGAAGACTTTTGGAAGTTTTACCCTATATTCAGTTTAAGACCTAAAACTAATGTGTACATCTGAGAAAAAGAAATACGGCTCATTCTGTCTTTGCATACAGTGTATCAGATTTTAACTGATTTATTGTTCTGCTGTGTGGACTTGAGGGAAGTCATTGTGCTGTGGTGTGTCACAGATTATGCAGAGTACAAGCCAAAATATTTGTTATCAAAGCAACTATTTGTTATAGTTGCAAATCTTTATAAGGCACATTGGTGAAAAGCAAATTCAATACTACTAGAAACATTCCCATCATACACCGAGGAGCTGGAACAGGAAGATATTCACACTAACAGATGAGCCTTGTACCTCATACCTTCAGCACTCAAAACTGTTGCACGCCTAACACATATCAAACTCATTAATGGAATTTTTTTTTAACTGGGTGGGACTCCAGTAAGTTCAAATGAGCCATGAAAAAACCCAAACATTATGGAAAGGCTTCCAGTTTCACTAGGAATGTGAATTGTTTACATCTTCCCCTTCAGATCTCCTGACTAACGTATTTGGTTAATAACCAAACCCCCAATTTCAGCCTCTGTAATCTCAAATATTTAAGGTCCTTTCTTCCTAAAATTGTTAAGAGTCTTGTTAGTAATTTGAGTACGAACAAGAACAGAGAATGCATATGAAGTGAGGATGCTGGAAAGAGCTCTTCCATATACTGTGTATGCTTGGTTTTTTGCCACAAAGGGGGTGTCAGCATTTTCAGTTCATGTTTGCCAATACTGAGGGCCATATTGAATGTCTTATTACATAGACAGGAAACTGCATATTGTCCTAATACCTGTACAGTCTAACACCTGCTATTAGAATTATAGGAGTACTTTTATTAAGTGATCATATATATAGTGTTAGAAATTGACACAGTTTTTCCTAGTACTCTTCAGGGTGTCAGGTATGGGGTAGTTCTGCTCCCATGAAAGCAGCCGCTGTTGCTGACTTCTACATGGGCCAGTTGCTGACATCTTTGAAGATGCCACCCTGGATTCTCAGGGAGCTTGCCACCGGCATCCACAAGCCATCTATAGGAATTTGCTGCATCTGAGGAAAAAAATATTTTGTATATCCATTTCAGAATTTCAAAATGCCTCTCAAGTGCTTACAGGGGTGTGTATATGCTGGTGTAATTTTCCTGCCTCTCATTTTCATTTTGAGAGAAGGTCTGTACAGATTCCTACACTCCCCCATAAAATATCTTCAAGATTTTCTTAGGGAATAAACATGAAGTATAAGAGTCAGAGTTTTTCTTGAGTAGTTCTTCACAGTCTGCTAAAGGGGAGACATACAGTGTATCCACTTATATACCCTTCCTCTCCAATGAGCCAAACAGAAATTTTCCTAGCAACACTGTGCCTTATAAATGCTTCTGACCTTTTATTGATGATATAATTAAAAAGGTACATTCAAGCTTAGTGAGTGTCCTCTGAATAGTGAAAAAGTCCCACTGTGAATTCACTGGCATGACTGTAAAACTGCAGGAATATCTTAGCACTTCTCAGAGACCAAATGTACCTTTGATTTGAGGATTGTGCTCAAATCAGAAATCACCTGACATATGGTGAAAAATGAACATGTAAAGAAGTGGAACAAAGCATAAAGGACAGTGCTTTTGCATAGAGGAAAAAGGGGCCTTGTGTGGAGTATGTGGGGAGAACACTCACAGTAAAGCCCTCTCAAGTTCGTGTTTAAATACTCACCTATACATATGAGTGCAAGCATTAACCAATCTACTTTGTGTGATGTTTAATATGAAAATTAACCACAGAAAACTACCCAAACCTATTTCTGATTGCCATTTTAGATCACAAGCCAGAGGATCAAGCAGAAGGATCATATTCCAGTACTCCAGAATGACATTTCTGATTTTGCTTTCTCCAGGAACAGGTTATCACAGCTCCACTCAGTTACACACTCCGACATCCCTGGTGTTTGCACACACATGCGCTACTGCCCGTTTGAGCATAATGGCAAAAGGCAGACTAAGCTGGTTAATACCGTGAGGTAATTTAGCTGCATTCATTATTTTGATGTAGTGCTCCAAGTTGTGAAAAGCTCATGACCACTAACTACATCAGAAAGAAATTTATGAAGTCAAATGAACCTCAGCACTTGAGCCAAGCAATCAAAATATTAAAACTTTGCACTAAGCAAACCTGCTTTTTTTCAAACAAAAAATACTTTTTAGTGTAGCTGTAGGTATTAAAAAAAAAAAAAAAACCAACCACAAATAAAACTAGTCATTTTGCAAAGATTCGTATAATTTTAACTTCACTATTTTTAAAACTCCTCTGTCACTTGTGACATGATATTTGCATGAAATCAGAGCCACCTTAAATCATATCGGAGTTAACACTTGAAGTTCACACAAAGCGTAACACTTCAGTATATGGAAAAGATTTCCTCATCTTTACTTAATTCTGGCCAGCTAGTGATGTTTTCTTCCAGAATGAAAACGTCTAATCTGTCACAGAGTCATCCAGTTGCATTATAAATGTTTTCTTAAATGGCAGTTCTGTCTTTTTCTTGCTACTTTGCAAACCACAAATATTTGTAATGTGTTTCAGAAGCTTAATTTTTCAGTCAGGCTCTGCTATAGTCTTTAAATGTAACCTTGCCATTTTCTTTTCAAACATTGTACCATTATCAGCAGATATTGGAATGTAAAAATCTCACTGCCATCCTGGCATTCATTCCAGATAAAGAATTGACAGACTGATTAATCAAGCCTAAATCCTATGCAGATTGCAGAAAACAGCGGTTGCTGGTACAAATGGACAAGAGTCTCAGAAGAGAATCTCCCCGAGATGTGGTATGTCATGTAACACAAGGGGGTCTGAGACACAAATGGCAGGGGAAAGCTTATACTAACACTTTCTTGCCCCCCGAGCACATGAAGACAGACCCTGAGACACTCACAGCAGTTCTTGAGCTCACCTTATAAAGCAAACTCCTTTGCAGCATCCAGGGGCAGCAGGAACCAAGCCTGGAAATTGACACCCGTGTTCACAGGAGCTTTCCCAGAGCGCAGAAAAGTGGTAATAAATTAAAGATGTAACTTTGTTTTAAAAGAGAGCAAAAGAGCGCTTGAGCTGACAAAGCACAGCATTTTTACCGTACGCTTTGCCTACAGTCACTTGGCACATCACTTAAAGTGAGGCAGCACAACATTTCATTAAAAGTAAATGATACACTTGTTCAACACAGAGCTCGCATAAAAGAGCAAGCAGAGAGAGCCACCACTCCAATTCTCTGTGCCTGGATGATGCTAATTATTTATATATTCTTTTGTGGAACCTGTCATCCTCAGCCTACAAGCAGAACACTTAACTGGCTTGATTTGTTGAAACGGTGTAGTGCTAGCAGGGCATTACATAAATATGAAGTAGCTCTCCTAAACTTAGTATGTCTTGAAAGAGAGTATTAAACTGATGATTGCCAATTCCCAGCTGAACTGTGAACCATTTCTCACTTGAGCTTATGAAGTTCGGCTCATAACCTTCTCAACCCAGCAGGAAAGAAATGTAATTTCAGAAGATAGGAAGAAATTCACAGTTGAGGAAAATAAGTATGCGGTATCATGGACCCTCTGGCTCTTTATATATTCACTCAGATTTGTTGTTCCAAATGCAATCCAACAAATAAACAACTCCTTTTGCTTTCTGCCTTCTGCGCAGTGGAAGATCTGGCTTCCACATGTTCCTATACCACAGTCAGCTGGGAAAAGTTGTAGGGTTTTTTTATTATTTTTTAATGGGACAAAAATTGCATTCCAGAAAAAGTATTTTAGAAACAGACACATAGCAAACCATGTTATAGACTCTGTCTGTTGCAAGAAGGTCCAAAAGATGAATTAAAACTTCCATACAGTGCCTAGGAGGTAAGGACACCTTTCTTTCTTGTTCTTGGCAAATTGCCTCTTTTAATTTGACTTTGTTTCAAGCATGAGAACTGCAAGCTCTCACAGCAAGTGCTTTCTCTGCAGCTGACTGGTAAGGTGGAGTCCATATAATTGAAAGGAAAGTGCTGTGCATGCTCTGATAGGCATTTCACCAGACTTTTACTGAGCATGTTGAGAACAGCTCCACAGAAGGAACTCTCTTCCCATCAGGCAGGTCTAATCCTTCTTATTTCCTTTCTCCTCCTTTCAGTATACCTTCATTCGTCTATATTCCTTCTCCAACCCCCAAGCCCCTCTTCATCACTAAAATCACTTCTCTGATCCTCAGCAAGCTTTGTCATTACCAAATCAATCTTCCTAATCCAAAATAGTTTTTCCGAGGTCGTTTTGTATACCCACAGAATACTTCCTGATCTTTGTAAAGAGAACAGAAAAAAGTCATTTTCCTTGAGCAACTTTAGTCTGTACTTCAAAACCTAAGAAATATGTTGCCTAATCTTAACCAATACCATTTTCATTGCTCATGCACACACAGATTAGTTTAACAATCCCCAACACTCACCATGACTTTCTCATTCAAAAGCATTCAGTTTCACAGTAGCTGATCATAACGAGGTCTTCAGTGTTTGGTATCATTTGTCCTTTCCTAGTTCACGTTAGTCTTCTTAGGAACTCTGAAGAAATCCTACAATTCATTTTAGATAGCAGTTTTCTTTTTAGTGTTTCTTAACCTTTATTTGCACCTGAGGTAGCTTTATTTCAAGTTCTAGACAATGATTCATGTCATTGTAATTTATTTGAGCGTTTATAACTCATCCCTAAATAAATTCAAAATAGAAACAGTCCAATAAACTAACACTGTACATGCTGTCTCCTTATAAAAAAGAAAAAAAGCATTACAAGAAATATTCATTCTTCAAATGGGATTTTGGAAGTTTTAAGAGTGTATAAGAAGTGTAGTGTTCCTAACTGCAGGAAGAATAACTTTAGTTTTATCTCTCCATTCTTTCCTACAAAAATTAAGTTAGAATTTCATTTTAAATTCTGGGATGTTGCCAAGCATTAATGCCCATTCATTTTGTTGAACTTCCTTTTATGCAATGTATTCTTTCAGTGGTGACTGTATCAGCAGATTTCTGTTATTCTTATTTTATTCAACAGGAAGCATTTTTTCTCTTTTGTATTGTATTTTGGAGGTTCCAATGTTTTAAGTGCAGTTTCAACATTCAGTGTGCTAAACAAATAACAAAGGATGAATGTTAACATTTAAAATATTGCAGATAGGGTACAAGATGATAAAAAGGCTATCACAGCTTGCAATGCCTGGTGGACTAAAAGTAATGACGACAACAACAAAAGATAGATTGTTTTGTAAACAGCCTTGAAATCTGGGGCCACATATGACTGGTCAAAAGCATTTTCAGTTAAAAATGTATTAGCAGAATACTTACTGATGGTTATTTTCTTTATAATATTTACTGTTCCGTACAGCTAATGCAAAACACTGCTAGAGTCACAGTGGGGGATTTGGCAGCTACAGAAACTTGGAAAGTCTAGCAATTACAGTTTAGGAATGTGCCATGCACACAAAAAGAAAAATGCTATCATATATACACAAATAGTAGCATGAACTCAATCAAGACTTACTATTCCATCACCCCCATGTAGTCTGAGTCCAAGTGTCAGTTTTCTTAAGATAACAGCACTCAACAGAGTCAGATATTCTAATTCAGGTATTCTGATAATATTTCCAGTAGATAGAAATACAAAAGAGAACTCTATTCTCCTCATTTCCCTGACGACTTTTTTTTCCATACTCCCAGCTCTTCCATTCACACCGACCTCATTTTGTAAATCAGTTGAAGATCATCCACATGCAAAATTTGCTTAAGTATCAGTGCAGGTAACATTTCAGAAAAGTTCTAGGAATTTCCAAGCTAAGTCATGCTATGCTAGCAAGGCTTGAGCACACAGTACTTCTAATATCTAGCAACCTTATGAATGATATTTATCATCCTTCCAAGAAGATAAGCGTACAAAAGAAGGAGGTGAAAACTGAGAAAGCAGCACCTATTTTACCTAATTTATCATTTTTTGTGTATGAAGTTTGAATTTCCTTCACAATTTCTTTAGTCTACAGTTTCTTTGAGGAACAAATACTCCAAAAGAACAATGACAGTATGAATGAAAATCAAAAAGTTTTTTTCCTGCCAGGGAGCAGAAGAATATAATCCAAAAAAGGTATTGTTTGTTGACTGATGATGGGCTGAAGATACATTACAGCTCAGAAAAGCATGTAGCATCCATATGTATATAGGAGAAAAAAAAAAAAGTCCAGATATGAGTGCTGTGAAGACACAACTATTTGAAGGATTACATGTTTGCTATCAACCTCACAAATTCAGTGCTTCACAGATATGTTATGCACCACGGGACTGAACTCAGAGAAGGGAGTTGGCTCTGCTGCTCCATCCCACATCTGTGCCTTTTAAGTGATGAGAATCTGTTCATCAGAAGTTCTGTGGTAACGCCAAAACCTTGCGCACCAAGGAAAACATGAGCAATTGCGGATGACCAAGGACAGTGGGAACAGTTGGGTTGGTGAGTCCTGGAAAGATCATGACTCCCAAAGGTCCTGAGCTTTAACCTCTAATCTTTTTTTTTTTTTTTTTTTTTCCATATCTATAGTGATGTTGGATGCATTTACAGCTTGGAACCGCACAGTCATCCTTTTTGGGAATTACTTTTATACGAAATAGTGTAGTAGCCAAAAAGAGGAAAAAGAGTCTAAAAGGCACTTAAATATTTACCCGCAACACATTCTTAAAAGCAAACGCCTGAGTCCATAAAATACATACATAGCCAATAGAAGGTAAATAGGATCCCTCTAGAAAGGACTACATAGGCAAGAAGATTTGCCTGTGATAACGCATTAAGAACAAATTAAAAATGGTGACTTGACAGGATACAAAATAACAACTGCATTGTGTTAGACCACAGGATCATTTCCCCTTTGCCAGCCATAAACAGAGCGCACGGTTTGCAGATTGGTTTCTCATTTGAGAGGGCAGGGCTGCAGAGAGCCCTAGTTAGTCCATATATCTGTTTAATGTGCAGCCCTTCTCTTTACCTGAGCTGAAAGATGTGAGACTACACAAATCCAGTGCTCTTCCACCAAAAAGGTCATCCTTGTAGTGGCACTGAGAACCCAGCTTCTTTTGGACATCATCTACCATTCACGTTTCCCTGAGCTTTATACTTGAAAATTTCTCTTACAAAATTGCTCACCCTTGAGTGACTGCATGGTCTTAGGGGGAACCTGCTATTAACCCCATTCTGTGACACAGACAAAGCCCACCCAGAGAAAGGAAAGAGCGTTAATATATGAAACACTTTGCCTAAATAGCTGCAAAAGTTACTTTTCCCTTTTCTCATGCAGAGCTTTATCCCGTGTACATAAGCATTGATGACTCATTGGGTGCTGCATAGTAACTTTGCCACACTCAGAGGTGCGAGCAGTGGTAAGAAACACAAGATCAATTCTATTCTTAGTGGAAATGCACCTTTCACACATTTGTGGTTGTCATAGATCAAAGGATCCCAAAGTCTTATAAGGGAAAAAAAGAACAACAGTCTTTTGCTTTATTGCTTTTTACAGCACTCAGAAATCTATCAGTTGTATCCTGAGCTTCTCAGCCACATTTCATGCCACTAAGTGGAGCCTAGATGATCCCTTTAACTACACAAGGGAAGGTCTAGTATATAACAGAATAAATAAGTTGTCCCTTCTCCTCAGGGAAGGCAGTGGATGAGCCTATTCTTGCTGTTCATAAAGTAAACACAACACACTAGTCAGTCTGTGAACAACAACTGATTTGGCTGAGAAAGATAGAAAGGATCAAATAATGTTTTAGATCAAGCTTTCAGACACTTTGAAAAGGTAACAGGAGGGTTTATTCATTCAGAGAAATCTGTGGTTATTCAAGTAACTGAAAGCATTTAAGGAAGGAATGGCATTCAAAAGAGAAACATTAATTGGGCTGATCATAGCACTGTAGATCTATTTTTATAAAACCCAAACACATTTATACATAGCCATTCCTTTGAAGCATTTTAAGCCACCATTTCTTTCTTCCTTATCTGCATAATTGACATCTTCATTCAACTTCTACCAGCTGTTGTGTGAATTTCTAATCATTTTATTTTGTTCGGGGGAAGGCTTAGTCTTTTGAACTCAAGGAATAATTATTATTGCAAAGCAGTTTTCCTTTTCCAAAGGGACTGCACTGGGGTCACTGCTGCTTCCAGCCTCTCTGGGCAGGAGAACAATGCAGGCGTTGTTGGAGCTGGAATGCTGTCCCTTCCAAGGGGGCTGGTACTTTCTCTTTCTGCACTCGCCTCCACATATTGAAGTGAATTGTGCCACATCAAAAGGCTTTAAATTAGCACTTCACTGTTTGCAAGTGTCTGGAAGCTAATTTTAAATCCTATGGGGCTAAGAACCTTTTCAACATCCTTATGTGCAGGTATACCCCTCAGAGGACAAGGTGGCTTACAAACAAACATCACATTTAAGATTATTTCCTCTCCTCCTCAAACACAGTTTTTAAAATACATATTTTACAATTTTCACCTAATCACCAAACAGAATGCACATTATACGTCTAATGAGAGCTGAGCAGCTATTACTCTATTTAGGAGAAGGCGAGATTTCAGTGACAGGACCAGTGATTATTATGTAAGGATGGAAGTTGCAGAAAAAAATTGGGTGCTGCTGCCAGTAATAATCACACCAGTACATGATCCTACTGACTATCAGACATGCAAACAGACTTGGTAAATCCAAATGACTCTGTAAGCCTGACAACTAGCGTGAAAAGTAGATTTTAACTTTTCATCTTCCTTGCTTATTCAAAAGCTTGAAAATGTAATCTTGAGCCATACACAATCTCTCTTTATCCAATCCCTTAATAGAATTGCAAGCAACTGTAAGTTTAAAATATACTTCTTGACTCAGTAAATAAGAAAAATTTAAAAGAAAGTTAGAGGAATTGCATCTTCATGCACTGAAAGGTCATGATTTAACTTCAAAAGAACACTGTTTATATATAATGCTTTTATTCAAAGCGAGACAGAATCTATGCTTGAAAGGGACCAGAATTTACACCTGCTTTCTTATGCTCCTTGTTGGTGTACATTGCAGATCAAATACAGATTAGAGCAACCTTGAGATTCACATAATTTCTACCATAGCTTCAATTACCAGCAGGTGAACCTAAGCACAGGAGTGGAAGATAAGTGCTCTCTTCTCTTCTGTGACACAGCCTGTGAATTTTGGGGCCCCTCTGAAGCCGGGGCACAACTGTATCTGACTTTCTACGGTACCTCTAACATTAGGACATTCCTGAAAATGAAATAACTACCAGCAAAGGCTGCTTTGTAGCCCAAATGGAAACAAATAAAAAGAACCACAGCTTCTCCACCAACTAAACTGTCAACATCTGAATAGCGCAAAGGGTGCTCAGAATGTGTAATAAACACACATGAAAGTTAAAGTCTGAGAGCCTTTATTTAACACAGTTTCCTTCTAATAAGGGTTTTATTTTTGGAATATGGTTGATCACTTGGAAGAAAGCTTTATTTAATATTTTACCTTCTTATCTGGTGATAGTGTTCTGCCTGAAGCATCTTACACTTTTTTTTAAGTAGCAGAAATGGTGGTTTTCCTTAAATGATCAGAGTAAAATGTGTTCAATGCCAGATAAGTACTAAACAGAAGAAAATGAAATAAGTGAAAAGTAGTTCTATAGAAATTTTAACAATCCTTTCTGTCACTCTATTTTTTTTTTAGTCCAAAAGCTCACCAAATACACTTCCAGTATTCTGGTCTCTGTCCAGAAGAATGACCTCAGTGACTCTATTCTGAACCCTAAGCCTTAAACTTCCACCTGAACTTCTTCCCTGGACTCCCTAGCCCAGGACCTAGTAGGGAGAACAAAGGTCACCATTTCTGCATCTCTAACATCTGAATTTATTCGTAAGTTCAGTGGTGTTTTTTGTTTTTTTTTTTCATTTTTCCTTCAAATGTAAGAGTTGGTAGATAAATGAACGACTAATCTTGTGTTAGATAGTAGCTATTGGTTGGTGAGAAATCACATGATAGCAAATCTGTTTCTTGCCTGGAGATGAAAAAATACTGAAGTGAGAGAAAAATCTGAAGGATTAATTCAGGTCCTGGACATCAGCAAGGAGAAGTTAAGTGAGATTACAGGATTTAGAGCACCAAAGAACCAGAAAGCCTTTCCCAAAGTATTCTTAAGGAACTGAAACATATATTGGTTTATCACAATAATGATAATGCTTATCCTTTTCAAGTGTCCTGCTGTGCCCCATGTGCCATGGATATGGACACAGCTGCTGACAGTAACGATTCACCAGCAGTCAGGGTATTCGAGTGCAGCGAAAAGGAACTTGGACTGTCTAGTCATGTCTTTGAGCAAACATAAAAAGGACCGAAATACCTGGGTAAAATCAAATGATCCCTTATGCAAAAGCATTTGCAGTATTTTATGGGCACTGCTGCCAGTGACTGCAGTGCAGCCTCACACTCCAGGCTGGCCAGAGGGCAGGTTGGCCTGGGGAACATGGCAGTAGATTTGTATCATTTCTAGCACCTTTTCCATAAGCAAATGCAGCTGGCCACTATCAGAGAGAGTTTGGTGGATTCTGGGGAGACTTTTAACTTGGCTTTCTTAGGTTTCCCTCCTCAGCATGTCAGATTTAGAGCTCCTCTTACCAGGGATGGTCAGGTAGGCACCTACTGACAGCAGCCATTCATGCATTTGACCTAAGCTGAGGAAGGTGCTTCCCTCTCACTCCGCAAGCCACCAGCAGGCACGACAAGTTTTAAGCATCCCAACAACTCCAAACAACAGACAGACAGACTGTTCTGATGCGTGGTCGAAGGGACTGCCTCATCCAGCAACTGCAGTAGAGTATTTTAGGAGCAGGGTCTACAGGCCATGTGACATCCTCTGGTCTACCAATGCCCAAGTCAAAAGCTGCTTTTAAAGGGTCTGTGTAAAGAATGAATCTTTCTGGCAGTTCTGAGGGTCAACAGGGATTTCCATCCCATGGAGAACACCAGCTACCTCCCAGTCAGCAACACTGGAAAATAGTTTTATGATTTTCTTGTTGGTACAGAAGATACCAAAGATCTTGTAAAACATGTAACGTTTGCATCACAAACTCTGACTTTAAGGGATGTGAACAATGCACATGATAACATAGTGGGGTGAAAGGAATGGCTGAAAGCAGCATCAGAGAAAACACTGCAAAGAGCAACAGAAGGTCACAGAAACCGCATGATTCCTTGTGCTCCACAGCTGTATGCAGAATACATAAACAGACTTCTAAAAACTAATTAAATTCAGAAGTGCGTTTTGAAGAACATCATGTCAAGCCAGAGACTGAGACACTGCTCTTATTCATTAGCACCCAGCACAGCCCAGTATATGCGGCTTCTAGAGGGGTTTTTAGGCCAGGAGAACTCTTTGCTATTTCTAAGTGCAGATGGCTCCATTTTCCCCTTGGTCTGTCTACCTGACAACCACAGTTAGTGAAAGTCATGGCTAATTCCAGCCAGGCTGAAGAGAATATGAAGTTGCTGGTCCTGCAAATGAGTCCCCCTTGCAAGCAAATCCTTAAGCACTCTGCTCCATGGGGTGTCAGTGTGGGGACAGCCCGTGGTGCTTACATGAGGACCCTGTTGGAAGGAATAAGCACCTTCACGTGTGTATAGAGAAAGGTTACTGTTCTTGGCATTTGTCTTCCATCTTGCAGCACTTTTTTTGGTGTTCACTTTTCTAAAAAGGCTGACCCAGTCTTATCCTCAACAGCTTCTTGGAGAACATTATAAAAACCCCCAGTTACACACCTCCTCTGTCTAGGATAACAACTGCAATTAAGTTTTGCTGCCCTGCTGTACAAAACATACCAGCCCTGATGAATTACAGATGTAAGAATAACTTTCACAATCTCAGAACCATACATAGGTGAAAGAAGAAAATGAGATTTTTAACTTTCCTAAAAAAAAAAAATATAAAAAATTTAAAAAGCATGCAAGCATCTCCTTGCCTCAGACTAGGGGTTTGTAAAAGGCTGAAGCCCAGGGGGTGCTGAGCAGTGGTGGTTGCTCTGGGGTGCTCAGTACATCTTCAGATCTGCCCCAGGAGAGGAAACAGAGTATGTGTCTTGACTGTATGCCTGATCTCGCTCTCCTTGCGGTCAATGGCAAAGCTGCACTTCCATTTTGATAGTACAAAATTGAGCCTTTCTGTGGCCATATTGCTATTTCATTCAGTATTCCTAATTAGAGCTACACATTGTCAAAATCAAATTTGACTCCAGATAAATATTTTGCAGGATTTGGTTTATCGAGACAAGAGGGTTAGCCCTGAAATACAGAGCAAGTTCTGTTCCAAATGTTCTCTAATTTTAACAGCATTTAAGATTAAGGATCAAATTTAGAATTCATCCCTTATTTTAATCTTTTCTAACAAAAATGAAGGAAAAAAAAGTGTAGAGTATCTGACTGAGATCCACTACACAGAAAGACCTAAAAATTATTCTGCAGAAAAATAGCAATGTACAGTTTATATTTAAAATTATGGTTATTTTAAGTCAAATCAGGTCCAAGGCTAAAAGACACAAACCTAGCAGCACACTTGTTTCTCATAGGCAAGTCTCTGTGCCTGATTCCCCTGTCCTCGTGGCAGAATCCAGTTTTTCTTACCAACTCACCAGTGACCAACACTCAATATAAGCTGAAGCTGCATGGCACAGTACTGTGGTATTTGATTGTTTCTTGGGGTTGTTTGAATCCTAGTACAGGAGTCACTTGCCTCACTGACTAGGTTCTCAGTCTTTGCCCTTGGAAGTGGGTACAGCCTAAGCAACCGTAACTACAGCTACGTGAAAAGTAGAAAGGAAGGTCTAAATATAAATTAAGTTGAATACCCCTCTAACTATTTAGTGTCCTACTGATGCGTATGTGATATGTTCTTAGGACAAAAAAAATTAAAGAGGAGCAAAGAGGGTCATCCACTAAGGTTCATTTTATAACCATTGTATAAGATTTCTGTTTGAGACTGAAAGTACATTAAACAGTCATGGTCTGTCAGTGACCTTATATTTAAGAGCAGAGAGGTAATATGGGATTATTGGTAACACACTATTTTACAGGGCATCAATAACCATGTGTAAGAAATTACCATAGAATTACAAAGTTATTACATGGTTATTTGTGGGTTTGCCAAATACAATGTTACTTGATCATCCTTAGATTAATGGGGTGTTGATCGGGTTTGGCCATTTACCTCCATTCTAGGTCATAAACCCAATGTTAGCTGAACTAAGTTCCCAGTCTAGCAGTCACAGCATTTAACATTTCTTTCCCTCTGCAAAAATAGGTTGCTGTTGGGAGGTATGATGGGCTCCATCCCGAGGAAGCAAATCACAAAGTGCTCTGGTTCTTAAATGCAGAGACTATTTCAGGCGCAGGCTTTCAAAAAGACTCCATCAAGACCTTTTCAATAAATGCATGTTATTTTATATTCCCCACAACCTGTAAACAGATTCTCAAAGTTTGGAAGCATGTATTTTCCAACCTATTTGGATTTTTCCATCAAGAGAACACCAATTGCCACCACCCTTCTCTGCACTGTGGATGGAAATAAAATTAACAAGCTAGATTTCATTTAACACATAACTTTTATGGAGGCAACACTCTTGCAAAGCACAGACCTATTGTTCATTAAATCTCGGTGCAGGCAGAGCCAACAGACACAAAGGCTGGACTTGGAAGACTGCAGAAAATCCTTATATATTGTATGTATTTTTATATACATGTGCCTGCATACACACACGTGATAATATATACCTATGTGGTAATTAACATTTGCTCATGGATGCTATGGGAAACTATAGGCGAGGCAGAAGTTTAGATCTGCCCTTGTCTGTTTAGAAATCTTTAAAAGAAACACCAAGCTGTGTCCCTGGGGCTTTGGCACAGAGACCAGCCATAACCTCTGCAGTTCAAACACTGAGGGCAACAGGCTGTTCCCTCTCCACCATTCTGTTTTTCTAGTTTTTCTCCCAAAACCAAGGCAGGTTGAGCCCAGTCCTGGAACTGCCTATTTATACAGAGATATCAATCACAGAGCCCTCAGCTGACCAGGTCTGAGAGAAGCATAACAGTCTAGAAAGTTCACCACAGTGTAGGCTTTATGTTCCTTATGGGTAAGAGTTTAAAGCAAATTTAAAGATTTTAGGGTAGATTCAGAGTTTAAATTCCTATGTGCTTAGGTTGGCTTTATTGGTATACCTCACAGCAGCAATAAAAAATAAAACAATTTCTAAAAAGCGAATGCAATTCTAAAAGAGATTGACCTTGCCTTCCACCTCATTGAGTAATAAGGGAAAATGCTTCGGTCACAGTGCCTTACCCTCATGTTGTACTCACTTTGCAAAGTTGTAAATGACTATAATGCACAGTCTGGGTCATACATAGACTGAAAAAACCCCTCATCGGCTGGCCGGCAAGGGTCATCCTATACCTCACATGACCCTTACTAAAGTCTGACATGTGAGAGGCTTTTTTTTTTTATTTAGTCAAAGAATAGGAGAGAAAGTGAAAGAATAGGAGAGAAACACTTTTCAGAGAAGCGGCAAGGGTTCTTCAGCATACACACAGTCCCCTCCACTTTTCTTTTGCCCTGCCATTGATTCCTCCTGCCATCTTGAACAAACTAATTTCTTGGCATCTCAATCTTCCCCAAATCCCAAATGCAATAATAATGCTTCCTGTCTCTATCAGTGAGGGAGGTAATTTGTTAATATCTGCAAGCCACTTCAGCTTCTCAGATGAAAAGTGCTATTCACGCTCAGATTATTGTATTTGGAGCTGAGAATAAGGGTTGATATTCAGCTGTTCATACTGTCTCTAACTCAGCTGCCTTTTCCCCTTGCTTTAAATGGAAAGCTTTGAGCTAATTGAACACCTTCCCCCTGCCCTGTCAGAGTGACTGTCATCTTTCATACTGATGCAGCTGTAATTCAGAATTTCTTTTCCCTAAGCCTATGAGGAAACAGAAGGGATAGAGGAATACCCACAGCCCCTTTGCCTGCCTGTGGACACTGCTGTCTCCTCTGCTGGGAGGCTGCTGGGGAGGGCAGGGGCTCTGGCAGGACTGGCAGTGAAAGCTCTCATCGCCATCTTTTAATCAAACACACCAGCCCTCCTGTAAGGGGGGCATCTGTCAGCAGCTCCAGCAATTCACTGCTGAAAGTCCTGCTTGCACTGTAGTCTAATTCAGGAAACAACTCTTCTTTGAGAGTGTTAATATTGGCATCCAGTACCTGATTCCAGCCTATATTTTAGCAAATAATTTCTCTTGCCTTTCACCAAATTCATCCTCAGTGGAAATTAGAAATATATATTGCCATACTCTTGAAAATTCCTGAATAAATCACAGGCTGGGTGATTTGAATTTATAACAGCGCCATCCATCACTCCTTGAGCTCCACAACACTAATTCTCTGTTTCTCTTCCATCCGAAAGTAACCTTGGGGATTAAGTACTGGGTATAAAAATCACCTCACATTTGTTACCAAAAATATTAGGAACATGGCAAATTCACCTACACAAATTTGTCATATCACATTTGTCTGAAAAGCACAATTTCCAGATAGGGAATATTTCCACGTATTATTTGTGTTCTGCAGATTTTGAGACCACAACACTAAAGGACACGTGCTGCTTCCACATCCTCTCACTCCCCGCAAAATTCCACATTCAATGATTTCAGTTTTGAAACTGCAAGCATTAAGGCACTGCTTACTGGAGTCACCAGAGTAGAAGGCACAGGGATTTGAACACAGTCTAAGCACATTTAAAACCCAAACAAAAAATATTTCATGTTTGTACCCCAATAAAAAAGGAATAAATCTTGTAGTGGAGTTCTAGCTTGCTTATTAACTGTCAAATACAGGATTTTTTTTTAAAAAAAGATACAAAGGAAGGAGAAAAAAAAGAGATAAGTCAGACGAAACACCATTGCTTTTTTTTTGAGGCTAAATAAGAATTTTTAAAGGTTGAGCTTATCACGATTCAGGCTAGATTGGCCAACAACAAAATGACAGATGCTCTCTACCACCTCTCGCTCCAAGGAGAGGACAGAGAGAAATAAAAAGACTTATGAGTTTAGAAAAAAATTAACTACTTCAATGAAATGTTAATAACAAAATAAATAATGAAATAGATACAACATACACAAAACTGTACCAGGCTCCCAGGATGATGTCGCTGGCAGGCACTGAGGAAGTTCCAGACTGGACTCAGCAGCAGACGAGAACTGGATTCCAGATCTTGATTCAGGAACACACAGATCAGGACTGAAGACAGACAAACAGACAGGGCTCTCCTCACACAACAGCCATTGAATAAAAACAACCATCAAAGAAGATTCCAGGTGTTTTGGTCCCTCAGCTTTAATACTGAGCAGGGCAGATGGGATGAAATACCCTATTGGTCAGTTTGGGTCACCTGACCTCTCCACAACTCCCCACAGGTGTGACGCATCCATGGGGTAAATGACCCACAACCCAGGTGGCCACAGTGAGGGTAAGTAAGAGCCTCCGTCACTGAACAGAAAGTTGGCTCTGCCCCACCCCAAACCAGGACAACATTAAACGAAACAGTAAAGCGTTATTTGGTCTTTTAGTTTGCCTCATAACTTACAGAATTTAAAAAACAAGACAATAACAACGTTTGAGTACTATTTAGCAAGAATATGAAATATTAAAGATCGCACTGTGTAAGGATGAAGATACTGATTATGAGGACGAGAGCAGGAGAGGTGATAGGAATCAAAGCATGGAAATAGAAACAATTACACCCAACACAGAATCAAACTTGGGGAGCCTTAAATTATAATTTAAATTATAATTTAAGCCTCAAGCCTCAAAGCCTGCAGCTTTCTGAAGACTTTGCACACTGCCACTCTTTGTGTCAAAAAGAAATGGTGCACTTGGGTGCAGAAAATAACTTGGGAGGCCAATTCAATGGGCCAGTTTTTTAGAGGAAGAAGTTAGGCTTGTTGAGCTGTTGTTTATTCTGCCATAATTGAGCTCTGCAAGTGCTTTGCCTCATAGAGCTCCTCGAAAACAAATGTGTCCATACTCAGCAATTACTATGGGGCAGAAGAAGCCTATTAGTGTTGCAGAAGGGGACTATTTCTCCTATGAAGGAAGGAAGGACCACCTGCTTGTGGTCTTTGCCATGGTCTTTTCTGATTCAGTGTAGACTCTAAAATGGCCTCAAAATAGCTCGTTAGACCATAAGTTATATTCAGTGATATCACAACAGCCGTGTATGGAGTGTTATATGCACTGAGGGTAATGTCAATAAAAGTATATGCAGAATTAGGACCCCAACCTGGATAAAGTCTGTTGTAGTTCATGTTATTTTCCATTTTGGGAGATAATTTTCATCTGGAAAATGAATTTAAAGCTCTATGTCTTATAATGTAAAAATGTTATAAACATCAAAAGACATGGGGAAATTAAATGAGAGAAATGGACAGAACTTTGAGTCCAGTCTTTTGTGGAAGTCCCTCTAACTTCATATAACAATAATTATGATATATTTCATAATTTTGTATAGTAATAAATAAATATTTTTCCCAGAATAAGAATTATTATTTCTTTAGCTCTATACAAAAGAAAGAGGGAAATATCTACAATGAAAGCCAGGCATATTTTATGTAGATTACAGTAATAAAATCTCAACCTCTGCAACCATCAGTATCAATGTTACTGTAGGGGTCTGACCCAAAATTCACTGGAGTCTAGGGAGAGATTTGTCCTGACTTCAATGGGCTTTGGATTAGGTCCTGCAAGAACAGCCAAACCCTGCAAAAATTTGTTCTGCCAAGTTCAAAACCAGATCTTTGAATACAAATAAAACTGAACCTCAATATCATCTCTTCTTGTAATAAATTCTTCTAAGTTCATTGGGTAGAAGGAGCTGAGATTTCATAATACCTAAAAGCTCCAGTTCCCACATTCCAGTAGAAATAAAGAAACCTGGTGGGGCTTTACTGGTTCCATCTTTTCTCATCTCTGGGGAATACTGAAGACAAGGCTCCTCACTCTTTGGTGGAACTCGCTCTCCGTTCCCACGTGAAAGCGGGTAGGAACCTCTACCACAATTACAGTTCACAGGGTGGGAGAGAGATGAAAAATGCATCCTTCTTTTATTTGGTTTCCTCAGAGATTATGGATATAAATCCTGTGCCCAAATGGAAGGGAGGCTTTCTTTTTTTTTCCACCCTTTCCACAACTTCTTGGCTTCCATCTCTTACTTGGAAGTGAGTTTTATTTATTTGGGGAAAGGTACAGGCTGGACAGTTGCGGTCATATTTCATATATTTGCAGTCCTATGACTTTAATTGCTCTGTTTTTTTTTTTCCGCTCATCATTTCCCTACTGCATTCGCTCGTCACTGCAAAAACAATAAATCCCCAGATTAATCCCCGGGCTCTGTAGCATATTGAATGCACTTAGTGTCCTCGGGAGAGCTGGGGCAGCCCTAACACCTCCCCGGCTGCTCCCTGTGTGAGCGCTGGCTGCTGCCTTCCCGTCTGGCACGTGCAAACCCGGGGCTGGACTGATAAAACCAGAGATGGTCTCTAGCATCGCTGGCGGGCGTTCAGCCGCAGGTTTATTTAGATATTACAGCCCTGCGTGATAATGTGAGTCAAGGGATTGTGTGGGGATGGCTGGTCTCTCCATTGCCTGCGTGGGTGTAGGGTTTAGGGCTGGGTTGGAAAAACAGCCATCTTCCACAGCTTTTAGTGGCTTTTTCATTAGTTGGAGTGTAACGTATATCAGCACGTCTTGCGTTACATGGAGCAGATTTTTCTAAGCAGCTCTTCCTGCGGTATTCCTCTGCCAATAATACTTTAATTTAAATTAAATAGCATCATGAGAACTCAGTAACCTGGCTCGCCGTGCTCCACAAAGAGTTTTGTTTAGGTGAGACAAAGGGACTGTGCTTCTACTTTCATTGGTCATGGTTAAGTCTGAGTATCATCTGTCCTCTGTTTATATATGAAAACAAACAAAAAAAATTGGATAATGCTTAACTACATTTCTCTTCTCTCTCCTTTTCTTTTTTTTTAGATTGCAGAACAAAAGGTATTTTAAATGTGAAACAAAGTAGCAAACTGCAAGGAAATCTGTAACAAATCTTTCTGTTCTCAGGATAATCTGATACTCACTTTTCTCCTTTTTACCTCTTTTTTACCTGACAATGTTTTGATTTTCTTTAAAAACTTAAATATGTGAAGAAGTGATGGAAAAGCAACATTAGGTTTCTTCCCCCCCCCCCCTTTCTTTTTTTTTTTAAAAAAAAAAAAACAAAAAACCAAAACATGGGTGAGCAAGAGATGCTGTATATAAGGCTCATGTGTCCCTTGCTAAAAGAAATCTCTCAGGGGGATAGCAAATCAGATTTTGTGAAAAAATCCAGTCACTACTACTAAAATTATTTTAGTTGACTTCAGAAACATGTATAAAAATAATTCCCACACAGGCTCTCTTAAATGTATGTAATACTGTAACACCATAAACCACCATAATACCTGGGTTTAGCGTTCATAATCTCTACATTTTTCCTGTATAATACATGCATAAAAATGCACAGATACACATAGTTTTGCTATTTTAAATACAGGCCATATTCAAGTTTACTTTCTTTGTGTCAGTATACATGGATTTAAATTAAAGCAATAGTGAACGTCATGTTTCTCTCTGGTTAACATGACCAAACATCTCTGCATGCAGCGTTCAGGAATCAACTTCAATACACTTAAGGAGAGCAGCTTCACAATTTTACCAGATCTGATGTAACACAAATTTAAAATATATGATCTGTAGCTAAAAAGCTACAGAACAAATGAGTCTCCCCAACAAACGTATTCATTGTCCATTTCCTCCAGTTTTAGCTGCCAGCTAGTTTATCCCATCTATCAAAGATGCTTTCATTAAAACTTATTAGCTGCTAAAAATAATAGAGTAAGAGGGGACACTGATGATTTTTGTTCTAAAATTAGCTGGATTTTTTTTCCACTAAAGTATCAGTCATTTCACCCACAGCTATTTATTTCCATTTCAAAAGCAGAACCCAATCATTATGTGTAAGCCAAAAAACGGGGAAACAAAGAGAAAAATTCTGATTATGAGCATACATGCTTACTTTCCCAACACATCTGTAGTAAATTTCTATTACTTCCAAATGCTAATTATGAACTATTTCTCCCAAGATCTCCACACCTGTATTATCTAACATTAACAAGCATTGGAGACAAACCACACTAAGGAAAAGGTATAACCACCAGTTCAAAGACAGCAACAGTGGGGCACTGAGGTACCCGGGGCAGCTCTCTGCTCATGCTGCCAGTGTTCACTGCCTGACAGTCCCCCTTGTTCTCTCCCCATTGACTTGCAGATCACTCCTGCAATATAAAGACGACAATTTCTATAGGAAAAGGCACTTACTAGGTTAAGAGATACCATTTTGGCGGGTAAGAGAGAGGGAAGCAAGCATTGAACTTTTCAGGAACTTGAGATTATTTTTTTTTATGCAAACAGTCAGAGAAGAGCATCCTCTTGACAGCAGCCTGCTGCTTCTGTGGCTGCATCAGCTGGTGCAGCACCGCAGCGCAGGGCTTGCCTCTGGTCTATCCTGCCTACAGCTGCTACGCGGCCCTGGCTCTGACATGTGGAAGTAGCTCTGTGCAGTAATTTGCTCAGAATTAGAAAGAGGAAACTCAGAAAGACAGAGCAGACAGCGCTGATGTCCAAATGTTTAGACAGAAAGAGAACTTCTTATGGGGATTGAACTTTCTTGTAGCCAAAACTACTTGGTTTACTGTGAATATTGTTGATTCACTGTCTTTTATTATTTTAATAAGTCTCTGTTAAACTAACAATGCATTAGGAGCCAAATCCTCAGCTGGGATAAATTGTCTGATTTATCAGCCTACCTTCATGACACCCTTTTCACTCCAGCCTGCAGTGTCAAATCCCACTTCAGCTTCATCAGTAAAAGCCTTTTCCAAGTTAAAGTGCTGGAGGTAAACAGAGGAAAAGCCTTTTCCTGTTGTTGCTGATACTGCCCAGAGGCTTAGCATGGATTTTTCAGGCTAAGGATTTAATTGCGCTGTCTAATCTGAGATGTCTTTAAGTCTTGGATGCTGTTCATTAGACAGATATTTTCTGCTTCTTTTTTCCAAAACTTAAGCATCACAAAAACAAGAATGTATAATGCTGGAGCCTCAAAATCCTGCTCGAGGCAGCTCAGCGAGACAGTGGTGTTCCTAGATGAGATTTTTAAAATCTGAAAACAGTGTTTCTAGGAATCTTTGCCAAAGCACTTTGGAACCTCTTTCTACCAACATGAGATACAATAGGCTGTGACCGATAGAAACTGAAAAACAAAAGATTCAGGACATTAAATGCTTTTACCCCAAACAGCCTGACCAAGTAGCAAAACAATTATTCAACATTCATTTTCTATAGTGTCCACAATGTTGTAGGTGCTTCTCTGAGGCAGGAATGTGCAGCTTCTGCCCAGAGACCCACCATGTCTTGCTGAGGGGCTTTCACCACATGCTGCACGGAGAGGGGTGGTAAAATTTCCTTCTAAAACATATCTCTGGGGAGAAATCTGGTTAAAACAGTTCTGTTACTATTTCATCCCTTTTTATAATTTAAACAGCCATGAAGAATGGGACCAAAGCATATGAACATGAAGAAATGTTGCCTGACACTAAGCATCATTGGGCAATTATGTTTTTCTGTAATAGAATATACTCAGAATCTCCTCCAGTTGTTTTATTCATGATTTTATACACTAAAATGTAATAAAACACCCATTTATTTTCAATTCTTCTATTTTTAATAACATAAGCGAAACTGAACTTGATAATCCCATTTCTCTAATCGGACTGTGAAATGCTGCATATGTTCAAGAAGCTGGCTCTTTGGCAGCCGGTCAAATCACTAGTGGAAGAGCCTTTATTTTTCTAATTTGCTGCAAAAGTCTGAAATCAAGTTCTTTCCATACTTGCTTTATGTGGTGAAGCACATCACTAATTCCCAGATGAGCCTCACAGGTATTTGGGGCATGCTGAGTGCACTTCTCCATTTAATCAATGTGTATAAACTGGTATTTCAAATCATCCAACACACAGGGTTTTTTTCTTAGCTTTTTTCTTCCTGAAATTTCCCCCCTACACTGTTTCATAGTTTTTTTAAGGATACTGGGCTTCTCTGCTTTTGATAGAGAATCAATAAGAGTACAATTCCTGTGGATTTACACTGGTATAAATGGTGGGAGAATCAGGTCTAGTATATCACCATCTTTTCTCAAGCTACTGCCTTTCATCCTCCTTAATACTTTGGAAATTATACTATTTTCTATCATTAAACCTTATCTGTGTTCCCATTCTATGCAGAAACAAACAAAACCCAGTTATCACTGGTGAAGTCCTGCAAATTATAACCTTCCACCCCAAAACGATAGCTTAATCTTCCAGGAAACAGCACAGACAGACAGTATTTGAGCTTTGGGGGACAACAGTTCACTGCGGCATGTGAAGTTGGACCAAGTGACATATGAGGGGATGCGAGGACTGAATAATTCATTTTGCTTCAGATTTTTCACACTGATTTACACAGAAGGGTCTCAATGCAACTGGCCTCAGGTGTTCCCTCTCAAAGAGTTCTCTGCCAAAAAGGTGGGCTTCATTTTCCACTTTTAGTAAAAAAAGTACATAGTATTATGTTTAATAGCATTCAGACAATGCTGTAAGCATTAAGAAGTATTTTCTTTTAGACCTACAAAAATATGTGGTTTAATTTATATTCCCTGTAAGTGCTGATGCTGTGCAGGCTGTGGGTGAGCGTACGGGGACAACAAGGGAGGAGGTGTGCCCCTGAGCTTTCTCTCCTTCTCCACAGAAAGCTGCCTGCACATGGAATGCAAACGGGGGAAAGACCAGGGGATGTCTGACAATGTCCCTCTCCTCCACCCCTACCTGAGGCGCATGTTGGTACCAGCCCACAAGCTGGGGGATGCTGTGGTGGGGATGCTGGGGCCAGCTGGTCCCATAGCTCAGTGGCTGCTCCACGCTGCAGAGGAGCAACGTTCTGTTCCTGTGACTCTGCTGTTTAAAAATAACGCATCCCAGAGCCGAAGGAGGGAAATGGCAGGCCCCGGGACGTGAGGCCCTTCCTGGTGCACAATGGCAGGAAGGCACTGCTATGGTTTCTCTGGGACCTGGGTGGCCTGATGTGACGCTGCAAAAGAAATTCAGCGATCACGCATGGCAAAACCATACACAGTACGCGAGCTCTGCGTTAAAGAAAAAATAATGCTAGATACTTTATCAGCTGCGTTATGAAAGTGTCCCATCCGGTGGCTGTAAATGCCAATTAACCCTCTGGCATCTTCATGCATGAAACCCATCTATCCTTATCAAATAACCATTAAGCTTATGTATTCCTGCTTTGTTTCTTCCTTCACATCCTCCTACTGAGCCACTATTCCTCCTACTGAGAGGAAACACACCATGATTGTTCAAGCAATTTTGTACAGGTGAAGAGCTGTGTTGGCTGTGCCCCAGAACCTGGCTAGTGAATCAAGAGAAAGAAAACTGAAGATACATCAGAGGGCAATCTGTCCATGGGACAGGTGTGTGTTACACAGGCACAGATAGGCACCAAAATGAAACTACCCTATAAAAGCACTCCAAGGGTGAGATCCAAATGCTGTGTTTGTGTCAGTTTCCCAACCTCCACGTAAGTTAATGTTTTGGACACCACTTATACGGCAGTGCCCTGCTGGACTGCTCATGGGCTCCTGTTTCATGCCCTGCCAAACTCTCACTTCAGTGATACCTCAGTGAGATACTTTGATTTGTTCCACCTTGATACGTTCCACAGAATAATCATACAAGACATAAATCAACAATTTAATTTATTCTATTTTAAAAACTGTTATGTTGCTCTCTTGATGTGGAAACTTCAGTTTTGGAACTAGGTACTCATCACCAATAATTTTAGCTGCATGCTCAGCCTGCAGTCCCTGAGGCAGATGATAAGCCTGCCTCAGCTCTCAGCGTAACTACAAGAAACTCACTGTTTAGACACAGATAAGGATTTAGGAAGTAGAAGACCACTGTGGTGGGTGGTTTTCACCAAGGCAAAGCCTGTGATACCCACAGTTTCTCAAACCATGGTACGAAGCAGCAGAAAGCAGCTGTATCATACAGAAAAAATAGAGAGTGCATTTAGTTCCTGGTAAATTTGCTGCCCGTTTGAGAGTTTATAACATTTCAAATCACAGAGTCAAGTGACTGTTTTGGGGTAAAAAGCCATCATTAAGACAGATAGAAGGATGTGATTCCAAATCCTACCAAGTCTCATCCCCCAGCTCTGACATACTCAGTATGTGGACCTGTAATTAAAGTTACTACAGAGGCAAAGCAAACAAACCCCAAAGCGTATTAGAAACATCTAATCATGATAGAAACATTGCACTACAAAAGTATGATAAACAAAACACTTATTATGAGTACCTTAAAAACCAATGACAAACGCAAGACTGTAAAGATCAACAATAAAAATTAAATGTAAAAAAACCCCAAAACAAATGTCTCCCAAATTAATGACAATATTTATAGAATAGATCTAAGCACAGACCTAATATTTAGCTTTATTTAAATTTTGGCTCCCAAGAGAATTAAAAAACCAGCTGGTATTGTTGATCTAATAGCGCCATGTCGGCCCGAGCAGACAGCCTAAAAACTGTGTGAGGTTCAATGTCAACAAGATATAGACTTGGAAAGATTGAGTTTACTATTTTATTTTATGTTTAAATGTTGTGCTCTGATGAGAGTGGAATTAGATGAAATTCTAGAGCAAATATACAACTTAAACCCTAATTCGTTTAGTCAGTTTAAGCAAAGGGAGAAATATATGTCACCCTGCTCATTACCACCAGCTGAACTGTATATTACAACATCAACAGAGACGGTCAGCTGGCTTGGCTTCTGGAGTTCAGGAACTTCATTCTTTGTAGTTCACTTTGGTTTTCAGGCGGGATCCATAAGACTAAGTTATAACAATAACATGATCATCCTAATTCAGTTCCTAATTAGTCACCTATTTAGATGAGGCAGTTTACTGTCTGATTTCTGAAGACCTTACTTAGGTGCTTGTTTGTGAATTATAATGTCTAACTTTTGGCAATGGAAATAGCATTTAGGATCTTTTCTCTTCTAAGTAAACATAATTAAAAACAACAACAACAACCCAAACCCAGACAAGGATTTTGTCCTGACGTAGTTGGCCAAAATGGTAATTATCTCCAGTACGACGTTGCCTATGAAGTATACTGCTCAGTTACAGCTCTCCACTGCCTTTCTGGATGCTGTATGTTTATTCTGTGTTCCTGAGAAAATATCTGGGGCTTGTTCAGCATCAAAGAATCTATGTTAGAAACAAGTACAGGTAATGACATTGACCGAATTAACAATAGAAAAAGTCATGTTTCTGACCACCAAACAAGATGTGAACTCCAGTTCATGAAGTTTTCTTCCTTTGTGACCCTGCATTCAGTCTGGTATAGCTGTGGATTTTGGCTCTGTCTGAATGTGATTCCTAGACCTTTTCTGATTTGTGTCTTTCAAATAAAGGACCGGTGAACCACTACTAGAAAACTAAAGTCAAATCTTCTAGCTTTTTCAGCCTAGCCGGGATTACAATGAACAGATGTCTCCAAAGAAACCCCGTGCGATTGAAATTTGCAGTCTGATATCTAGAAGATACTTTGGTAAATTCAGACAGAGCAAGCTGGGGCATGGTGGGAAAATTAGATGCAGAACTATGCACTAACTGTGCTTTTCTCCAGTGGATCCATCCCTTCTCTTCAAAACCAGTATGGTACTGGCCCATGCACTGTTATTAGTATCTTAGTCTGGTGTATTGTGGGGATAATAAAGAACCCTGAAGAGCAGAGGACTATTAGAAAAAAACAAAAAAAGCCTGGTACCCTTATGTACATACAGTCTAGTCAGATCAATAGGACAGTGAGAGAGCAAATCTCCATACATCAGTCAGAACCAACGAAGTCTTTGCAATCACCTTAGATAGCTTCATAGCTTGCCACTATATACTTATATTCCTAAATTTACACACACATATATTAAGACAAGGCTGCCGACAAACTAAAATCTGCTTTCTTGGTGCCAAAATTGATTCCAGATTGTATGTATAGAATTATATAAACATCTTACATGTCCAGAGGTTGTGGAATGTGTAGGAGGGCAGGAGAGCAGCCAGCTCCCCCACCCGGCCCAGCACACACACAAAAAACACCCAAGAGACTATTTCAGTCACACTGTACCCAGGCAACACATATTTAATTAGAGTGACAAATAAGATGAGTGGGTCTGAGCTGTCCCCCTCCTCTTCCCTACGTTAAGGGAACAAAGCGAAACACTAGGAGGGAAGCCTCTGTAACGCCCCAAACGCCTCCCGCCTGGAAGGATGTTTCTTCCCTCCAGCTTTTCCAGCTTGGCTCTTTTCCATCCCATGTGGAGCAAATGGCAGAATAATCCTGACACAGAAATCTCTTAGCCACACTCTAAAGTCTGGCTGCACATGGGGAAAAAAGACCCCAACAAACACAACACATGCATCAATATGGGACTTCCCTGGTTGACAAAAAACTGTAGATAAATATTTTTACCTGTCAGGAGTGCCTGCCCAGGTACAGGCCCAACAGTACGCCACTGGTGGAACATTCTTCATGGTATCGCAAGCTACTAATATGCCTCTTTTTCTTCTTTATATTTATTCATACTGAGAGCCCATAATCTTTTACTAAGATGCATTTTTTAAGAAATAGCAGAAAAGTGCTTCTAAAGCCCATTTTATAGGGAAACTTGCTTTTTTCCCCCCTATTGTTGCATATCTTTATCCCCTCTGGAATGATTTCCCAATGATATATAGTGCTAGATGCTCTTTACCATCATTTTCTTGGCATTAAATTGCACCCAGTTTAGTTTCTGACACATCCGGTTGAACAATAAAGTTTTTGGAAAAAATTTGAGCTCTGACACACAGGAGCTGTACATAATTTTTCTTTAATGTTCCTAAAGGCATCTTTTGCATTCAGGAGACCATTTAATAACACCAGAGGTTTTTGTGTTGGTTTTTTTTACTGTTCTACCTTCCCCCTTTTTTGGATCAGGTCAGTGAGAGGAGCAGAAACTATGGAAAAATCTCTGGGTTAAATTTCCTATTATATCCTTGCAATCCAAATTCTTTTTTTTTGTCATCTCAAGATGGACATAATAAATAACTGTCTGTCTTACAAACCTGAGTTTGACCTTCATTCTTCAGCTTAAAAGTCAAGGATTTGGTCCTATTTCAGCAACAACTGCTGATTCATAATATCAGCTTTGGAATGAACTGAAATCTCCATTTTTTCATGTCTGATAATAATTTCAGTATATCTCAATTTAGGATCTGTTATATTTGCTATAAGACTTAGACATAGGCAAAGAAATTAATTTGGATAGCCCTAATTCAGCACAAGCAGTTGACCTTTCAAGCACAGGGCAAGTCTCCAAGCTACAGCCAAAGCTAAAGGAGAAGGACAAGTGCTGGGGTCCACATTCACTTGAGGGGGGAGCAGTGCCACCTGGAGTCACTCCCAGTCCCAAGTGCATACCTTGTGTCATGAAATCATTGAATCATGGAGTGGTTTGGGTTGAGTTCAAAGGGACCTTAAAGGTTCCAACCCCCCTGCCATGGGCAGGGACACCTCCCACCAGACCAGGTTGCTCAAAGCCCCATCCAGCCTGACCTTGAACACCTCCAGGGATGGGGCAGCCACAGCTTCTCTGTGCACAGAGAATGCATTGCCACACAGCATTTTGCTCTTCTCTGGACACATGGGAAGGAGGACTTTGGGTCACTCCATGGCACACATTTAACGTGCAGCCTAGAGGAAAACACTGACCTACCAAGCCCCATTTCTTTAGCTAATAGACATAGCCAAAGCAATATTAAGTATTCATACTGAGCAAAGTTCTCATAAAATTGTATCAGTCCTCTCCTTGTGTTGGTGATAGGGTCACCAAACAAAATTTTTTTCAGCTCTCCCAGTTTCTTGCTTTGTGAATGCCAAGCCAAAATAATATCAGGATAACACATTCTGTATTATGTTGTACAGTAGCCAGCATGCCATATGCACACTGATTTTTTTTTTTTATATCAAAGGTATCCTCCTCCTCTTCATTACATGTTGAACCACGCAAAAGCCTACATTTCCTACACAGAATTCTAATGCATCATTTATAGAAGATAAGCCAACATGTTGCCTTTGAGCTGTAATTAAATCAATAATTCCTCATGGAGTTCTCATTAACTAGTACAGTAGGAACAGCCATAGCCTAAGGTACTTCTTCCTGCCTGCAGTTTTATTTTGTTTTTCTGCACATCTGCTTCCTATCGTGCTTTTTAATACTAACACCTTGAATAGGAATAATTCCCCTAGGCTTTCTGGCTGGCCACCTTGCTATTGTTATTCTCCTTTAAAAAAAAATAGTTAAATAAACAAACCCTGACCTAAATTATTCAGTTTTTCATAAAGTACTACTGTCTTCACTGAATCTTTCTGATAGATCATATTTACATAGTTAATCCTTAATAAAGGGTGTGTTCAGTATTTCTTCATGCTTATTGTTGTACATTGTACAAGAAATACAATTTGAGATTTTTTTTTTCCTTTGGTATAAGCCAAATAATTTTTTTTGTTTAAGATCATCCTTCAGGTCCGTGTGTATAAAGGCAGGATGGTCCAGTGGTATAACCTGATTTCCAGAAATCTAGGCTCAATTCTCTACCCCAACACAGACTTTATGTGATGCACTCTTAGCTAGTCATACAGGGTTTGCCTTTCCTGTATGTTTGGGTCCCTATTCTCTGGAAAGGGCTGCAAAACCTAGGGTTTGGCACTGGCGACCCACCAGTAAGAAGATGGAGAGGGTGGTACTTTATACGGCATGCACAGGAGCCAGCCCTCACAGCTGGCTAAAAAGGAACGTATGAGCAAGAAGACATCTCAGATAGCAGCTTCCCCTAATACTTGAATCTTTGGACTGCAGGGAGGTGCTCAATGCATTAATTTAAAATATGTCAAAAATTCAGTCTATTTGACCACTTAAGCAATGGAGAAGAAGATAGTTTTGGGTGGTGGTGGGTATATTTCATGGGTAGCAATGGCACAGCATGTTGAAGATCCTCTGCCTGATGCTGTTCAAACTCGTATCAGACCTCCAGGTGCTTCCCCTAACACTAAGAAATTGGATGCTGCCAAAGTAGGGGTTTTCTTCACCCTCCTATTGAGCAGCTTTTCATCACAAGAAGGACAGCTTTGCAGGGCCAGAAAACAGAGTAAGAATTAATACAGCCTCATAGCATGCTCAATAGGAAGACCAAAGTAATGGATTGTAGTTCTTACCCTAAGAAGTGTTTACACTTTAACTGATGAGAGTTTAATGGAAAGTAAATTGACCTAGCCTAAGCGTTCTGCACCCATGTTTGCTAGGCAAAAAAAAATTAAAAAAAACAATTCTGTAGGCCCTTTCCCTGTCACAGGCATTTCTTGCTTGCTTGTTAATCAACCAACTAAAATTTAAATCATCTCAGTCACCTTTCACATTTTTAGCTTTGATGGAGTTTTGACAGTACAGGCAGAGAGTTTTCAAAAACTACACGTGCATTTCACATCAACAACCTATCACTCCGTCCACCTCCCAGTCTCATACTCTTATGTGTCCCCCCAGCATAAGCGTTGCTGGAGATGGGATACAGAACTGAATAGCCATTTGCCCTTTTTCTGTTTCACACCTTGCAGGGTTCAGCGCAAGCTGAGACAGGAAGAGCAAGTAGAAAAGAGCCCTGCTAGCCTTCTGATTAGCATGGGAGCCAAAAATGCTATGGACTGTTCAGAAGCTATTTATATTTTATAGATACAGTTTTCTCACACTTACTACTTAATTGCATTATAAAAGAATTCCTCCTCTGTCACAGCTGGCTCAAAAGCAGGCAGTACCCAGTTATTCTCTCCTTTATGTGAGCCAAACAGAGAAGCACTTCGGTCCAGACGGGCACAAATTGCATCTGTCTTTCCTTTGCTTTTATGAGGTCTAGGATATCAAACAGGATATGTTGGAGGCCCCAATTCAAGTACACAATTCACTTTATGCAAATGTTTATGAGCATTACTGAGTAGGAATGGCTTTGCCATATTAGGAGCTAGGGTAAAGGAATAGTTTGAATAGTGTATGTCCAAAATCATGAAGATACAACCACAGATGTCTCACCAAAACTCTTGAAAGGAAAACAAAAGTCCAGATAGGAGCAATCTTGTTTATCGATGAAGTTCATGAACTCATTTGTCCCTTAAATTGTGGCAGGGGAAAAAAAAAAAAAAAAAAAAAAGATAAAAAATGTGTTAAAAAGGTGGTGGCCATAAAGCCAAAGAGGACGTTGACAGCAGGCCTGGGCTTTAAAGTTTGATTTACTTGGCTGAATGGCCGCCAAATAATCAGACAATTTTAAAGTCATTTTAAAGTAATAGAGCTTAAAATAAGAAGTATTGCATTCACGTGGCACCAGAGCACTTTGAAACTCCACGAAGGGCAGATGAGTGTCCTCCATCCACAAAAAAAAAAAAAAAAAAAAAAGCTCAAAAATGTGTTCACAAGGGGAGGAAAAGGGAAAATGTTTTATGATTATGGGCAGTTTAATAGATTGTGCTCACACAGAAACATTTTTTTATAAAAGGGTGGAGTCCTTCTGAGAAAGCGTCTCCTACAGTAGTTTGTTTCTTTTTCTGTTATAAATTCCTGGGGAACTTAGGAGGGCAAAATCCTATAGATAGTGTGGCTGCCCAACCTGAGATTTTCCAAATTACACCAAGCTTGCACGGCTTTCATTTCCCCTTCATTTGTTATGTCCTGCACCCACTTCCCCTTCGTTCTCCAAGAGGTACCAGAGCTTTGTGCATCACAGCCCAGCAGTGCTGCGAGAGGAGGGATGGTCAAATAAAGCCATCCTGTGCAACGACCCGTGAAAGCAGCACCCTTGGCACGGCACCTTTTTGCAGGTGCAAGATCAGCACTACGTCTGGTTGCTGGGTTTGCAGCCTTTTCTAAGGCAGGCGGAGCTGTCACATATGATGTAGTTGGTGCTGACAGAACAAAATGCATATTGTAGCCTGGATTTAGCTCTGAAATGTATCGGCTCTATTCCCTCCATAACAATCCTAAGATTTTATGGGTTTGAGGTCTTTTGTGACACATTAGTTGATCAAGAAAGGACTCTTCCTTGGCCAAACAATGAAGGCAGGCAGGCAGGCTACAAGATAGAGTTCAAAATACACCACACTCTTTAAAACAGTCTCTTCTACCATTCTCTCCCTGTGTTAAAAGTAACATACGAAGTGCCAAGATTATGAAACACTTTGGGTCTGGTTGGTTTCTATTTATAAATTGCAATAATAGAAACATTGCAAAAAGAAAAGGCCAAGAAGCTGAAAATTAGAGCTGGAATCTGCCAGGCTTGGAATTCTGGTCCCAGTGGTTTATAAGCAGTGACTTAATAGATTTTACTTTTTTTTTTCCTCCTTCCCAGTTCCTTACTGGTTCCTCTGACCTGTTTAGTTTTGCAAACTAAACATCAGTTATCATCTCTAGCAATTTAGCCCTTAACAGTTTCTACCTAGCAGGCCAATCCTTAAGTTTTCCACATTTTTTCAAGTTCTCTTTGAAGATGCATTTCTATTCCCCTGAATTTCTTTATCTGACCAACTATTCTAGACGCTTGCAAAATATCTTCCGAAAGACATTTGGTCTCTTAGATGCTGCCAACTCTTGTTTCTCTGAAGCTATTGCATTTAGTTTGGTTTCCAATGCACTTTTTGGAAGCTTTTAGTTACAGAAACTTCAGAACTTTTCCCATTGTGTTTGGTATTCATGCCCCCAGGCCTGCAAGAAAAGTAATAAATGAGGACATGTTCAGATGTTTCCAGACTCAAATTCTTCTACAATTTCCTTCAGTTCAGACCAAAAATTTATTTTACATAGTTTTCTTCACTAATTGCTTGTATCAACAGCCTGGCTACACCGCGTTTCCCAGCAGTCTAGTTTGCTTTATGGTTTCAGCTGGGTGGGTTATTCATAGGCACTATGGAAGAGAGTAAAAGAAAGCTACTCCATGAGTATGGCCCATAGTGCATACTTTGTTCTTCAGGAGCCTCACAAACATTAATTATTCTGCATTGACCATACCACAGCACAGAAATAAAAACATTTGTTCTAAGATTTTATCCCTGAGGTTTTCTGACTTTTCCAGCATCCACAAATCACCATGACAACTCCAAACTCCTTCAAAGTCTCTCAAGAAGACATGTCAAAAGAACTGTAAAAAGCAAGGCTTCAGAAAATGTCCGATTCAATGTCTTTTCATTTCACTGTTTATTCTTCAACTGACTATGACATTCTTAAAGAATAAAAGTTGAAGAGCAGACCTCTTTTCTTCCTCAAATTCTTTTCTAAAGACAGTGCTGTAGTGTAAGCAATTTTGGGATGTTGCGCATGCTTTCCTCAAACTTTCTACCAGAAAATAAATTTAGAAGCTATAAATAGCACACGTGCATGTAGAAACAAGCTTACCCTACAGGCTTAATTTTATGTATAATTCCAGTTGTTTTCTGTGTTTTGTGTACATTAGAAAGCAAGTTCTACACAGTGCACGGTTGATAGTCTAAGTTCCAATAAAGTATAAGGAAATAGCACTAAATCTTTTTTATTTGCTGAACTGTCAGAAGGGCTTTAGCTGACATAACATTGCAGAAGGCTGGCTTGTGACTCCCGCCAAGTTAAAAGGTACCATTTTCACGGACAGATGAGATGAGAAACTCTGTCGTGTTGCCTTCCTCACACTGCTTTCATTTTCCTCAGCTGCCTGACAAGACATTTTTGTTCAAGTAGATGCAGACGGAGAAAACCTGCAGACTTGCAAGCTTTCAGAAGGCAATCAAGCAGCAGAGAGTGCTTAGCAGCACACACGACTGGACACTGACCTCAATAAAACTGCCTCTTCGCAGGCAGGCCACAGAATTTGGCAAGACGCGCTTCCTGTCACTAATTAAAAAGCGGTTGCGCCAAATGTGTTTGCCCAAGTGTCACAGTCACACTTCTGTCTTTACGCTAGTTATGTGATCAGCATCAGAACTGCTCGTTAGAAATGCTCCAGGAACCCAGCCTCTGAATTTCGTGCGACAGCTCTTCCAGCCGCATGTGCAATTAGGGGATGCATAAATGAGTAGGCAGCTGCTTAATTTTCTCCGTGTCTGTGGAAACAAAGTTAACCAAGCACGTAATGGATGCTGAAGAAAAATGACAGTCATTGTTTAGGTATGATGAAAGATAACACTTCGCAACTGCCATGACATATCTCATTTTGAAAACCAGTCCTTAGTTACTGTCTTGATGCTACAAGGAACCTCAGTTAGGCAGAGTCAACGTGCTACACAAGAAAAGATCTCCAAAGATTTGTTACTCCAATACCTACCCCACAAAGCCTTTGCACCTTTGTCGGGGCTAAAGAACAGTGGGAATGACCTTGGCTATACTAGATGTGCACACCAGTAAGAGAAAATGCCTCTCCACATAGTTTAGTTGTGTTAGAGTGGTGATTCAGGCTGCAGAAAATGCTTTTTGGGTTCTCCTGCCTGCCCCAGGTAATTTCTAACGGACCTAGAAGAATCTGCATGAGATGAAGAATGCCTAAATTATAAAGGACATTATAAAACATTGCATAAAGTCTATTTTCAGTGGCAGTATGACTGGCCTTGGATTTTAGTCACAACTATCATGAATTTCACTGACATTTCCTTACTAGTATCTTTACCCGCTGCTTCTGTGCAGGGCATGTTGGGGAATTTCATTAAAAAAAAAAAGTACTTCTGTGAATTACAAAAATCAAACCTTCATCTTTGTGACAGGCTTTTAAAGAGCTGACACCAAGCTGTGTGAAGACACATGAAAGGAATGAAAGGAGCTCACTTCCTAGCATTAAAAAAATGTGGAAAAGCGTATGGAGCCCTGGTTATCCATTCCAGCCTGACACCTCTTACATTAAAGCATATAGCAAGTAAAAAACTGTCTGTGATTCCAGGATTGAAAACCTGAATGTAAACGTGTTATGCTTTAATTCATGGAAGATAAACTCCCAGTAATTGACCAGTTAGAGATCATGACCCAAAACTGGAAGAAATATAGGGAAGTAACAGTCAGACATCAATAGTATTTAAAAAAAAAAAAAAAAAAAAAAAAAAAAAAAAGTTTTTTTTTTCAAAACACACATTCTTTCCTAAAGAAAGTGGTTAACTTTTGAAGCCAAAAAAAAAAAAAAAAAAAAAAAAATGTCAAGTGCTTGTTTTTGCAAGACTACCAGGGCAGACAATTTCCTAATACTCCTTTCAGAGGTGAAAATTGAAACGCAACTTCAACTCATCAAATCTAATTAAGAAACAGGTAGGATAATGATGACCAAACAGTATCAGCAACAAAAATACACCTTCTTACATTCATTCATCCTTGCCTTTAGAACTCTTAACTATTACAGCATTGCAGATGCATAGCACCGAGAACAGGATGGGGGAGAGTATTAGGATAGGGTCGACAAAAACAAGGAATACAAAACCTTGACCTGTTTTATGCAGTGTGTTTTTTGAGCCTGTGGAGCTCACAGATAAATTGGAATTTTTATTGTGTCCGTCACCCAAACCCCATATTTTTCAATAGTTGGATTTTTTAAAAGCTTTCCAGTGAAAGCTCCCTCTTTATTCTAGAGAGCATAACCTCAAAACCATGCTGCTCTAAGTAGATACTTTACACGCCACAGATTATGAGAACAACCTAGAAAGACTTATAGAGAGAAACAGTGAAGTTACTCTGAAGAGTAGACGCCCACAAGGAAATTGTACGATCTGACCTAAACAACTGCCAGTAATACTGGATACCAAGTGAGATCACTCTGCATTCTGTATATATCACTTATTTTACAGAAGCCATAGTTTAGATATTCTTTAGAGAACTCAAAGGACATTTTGTAGGCTCTTGTTCCTCATGCCTCTTTTATGAATTCCTGTACCACAAAAGCATATGAACAGATTCAGAAATAGAAAAGCATGTACAGCTGACGTGAACACCTCCTCCTTTCCAGATAGTACCCCAGTAGTTAGTAGCACTGCAACATGGACCTTCAGAATGATAATTGAGATTGCAAGGGAGATCATGGAGAGACCCAAACTACGTGGATGAGAACCAGATCAGGATACAACAAATTCCTAGCGCTGAAAGCAATGGCTTGTTGGATCTGAAACATGTAATAAATGCAGCGCCAACTACTGCGGCAGACTCCAATTTGAAGCAATATATTTATCTTAAATAAAGACCTTGTATGAGAGGGGGCAATACATACATTTGGGTTATTTTTCAAAGGCAGCTGTTGTGAGACAGAGACTCATTGGTTTGAGTCCCCTAGGAAGGGTCCCAGCACAAAAACATTTTGTAGGTGAAGAGGTCAGAAGTGAGTGCCCTTCAGCACAGGAGGGCTCAGTTTATCAAATGACCCTGCAATTTGTCACGCAGACATCATTATCACAATACATCTGTTACAAACCCTGGCATACTTAGATAACTTGTTGACATGCAGCGAATTTTTTTTTCAGTATTTTCTACTGTACATGCATGTTTATAAACTTCCAGATAAAGCAAGAACAGAGTCCTCTATGTGTGTCTGTTTCATTCTCCAGGATCACAGACATGAAGCACCCAACAGGCAACGGTAATGTTTCTGATTATACCCAGTTTTGACATCAATAAATTAATTGTTATTTTACAGCACTATCTTAGATTATCTGTGGCCATGCGTGTTTCTTCCAGCTTGTATTTAAGCATCCGTGCCCACAAGCATAACTGGAAATAAAATTCTCCTTTTGGCTCTGCCTCAGGTCTCCAAGATAGCAAGGTCAATTTTCTTCATAAAACATCTGAGGTATCGATAATGCCAGCTTACCCCATTAACCTATCAAGAGAGTGAACTTTGGAAGGAAAATGGGGACTCTTCTTTCAGATCTTGGTCATTTTCCCTGCTTGCTGAATGTGCTTTTCTTTTGCAGAGCAACTGGACAATAATGATAAGAAATGACCAGATGCCACTGAGTCGCTGCTGATTGCATAAAACCCACTGACCCAGAGAAATGCTGGAGGACGGTATTCTCATTTCATTTGATTACAGGGTGAACTTTAAAATGTGACCTACACAGGGAGAAGTCATTGCTACCCAGATGAGCAAGAATGTTTGCTTCAGAAATTTGAATCAAACAATACTCTCCAAGAGGACTTTTTGGCCTTTAAATATGTAATTTGTGAATTGATGGTACCAAGGCACAGGACTGACATCAGCTCCCAGACACTGCTAGACAATAGGAAAGTACAGGAAATCCATAAGTTGAATCATTTTCCTTGGGGGATACACTTTGTCTGACCTGGAAACCACACACTCAGCCCCGTCCAAAAGTAAAAGATTAGTCGCTGAGGTAGGTGGGCTCTCAGCACTACCTTGCATGAGCCTGATGACAGCCTGTTAAGGATGGGCCCTTGTGAAAAGGGAGTTGGCTTGAAAACAAAATATTATAGGGAAAACATTACCATTTGATCTCCTTTATACTTTCTGCCTAAAAGCAAGGACTATATACTTGGGCAGGATGCAGAATTAGCATCAGCAGAGGCTGGAATCCCCTCGTTAGCCATTAGTATGTGAATGCGAATTTTATGATGTTACTAGTACTCTATGTCTTGCAAAAGTCTCATCAAATTAACATTGAATCTGAGCAAAAAGAAAAGAATAACTGTCTATGAAATTACTGTGAACTCTTAAGTGTTATGTATTTGTAGAGGGTAGTAGTCTCCTCTAAGTTTCCTATTAATGGGGAAGAAAGCCTGCCAATACACTAACTGGCTTACCACAGTCCCCAGATTTTCCACTTTGACTGTACTTGAATAATATGGGTTTTGGTTAATAAAAGTAAAGAATTATACTCTGCATTTCTAATAGTCTCTGTATGCTGAGTTCACATCAACATCTCAAACTTCCAGCATCACTTCAGCTTCATTGTATAAGGAAATTAGCCATCCTCAAATTAATTTTAAGTCCCTTTTTCATTATGCAGGGCTTCTCTGCTCCTCAGCCATGCTTTCCACTTCTTCCCTCTGCTCATACATTTTCTCCATCCTATAACAGATTAGTTCCAAGTCTGCATATCCCAGCAAACAGGCATTTAGGGTCAGGGTAATGAGTAAGAGAAACCACTGCAATGACAACAGTACAAGCTTTGGTGTAAAGGAGCCCCAAAAAGCAACACTGTCTCCTATGGAAGTCCTAATTCTGAGGTCCCTCACCCATGACCACATGCCAGAGGTGCATCCAGAGGTAGGTAATGTTAATCACCATCCCATGTCCTGGTGCATGGGATTTATACAAAATACCCTCATCTGGCAGGGCTAAGACAACTGGCGAGACTTGCACACCTTAAAATGGCAACTCAGGTTTCTCCTTTGAGATATTCATAGACTTTTATAGCAGTTTTCTGCCACCATATTTCCTTTACTGGGGCTTTCCGGTTTCTCACTGCTAGCTTTCACACTTTCTCCTATGCTTTGGCCCACGAGCTCTTTAAAAGGGACTGAATAACTTTTCCCTCATGACAAATTGGCGGCACCGGATCGTTATTATTCTTTAGGTTAAACAAACAGTTTGGGTAGGGAGCAGGTCTAGGTTAACTGAGGTAACAAGAGGAACAGAGCTGCTGCTGAGTCCAAACACTTGGTGGGTGGTATTTGCTTGATTCCCTGTTGCTGCTCCGAATTGCACAGAATTGGCAATCCAAGTGTTTTGCAATCAGGAGTCAGAACCAAAAATCTGTATGTTTTTGGCACTGAGGTCACAAATTAGAGTTTGGGGTTTTTTTTCTGTCCTTCCTCCTTCGGAGAGCTAGCAATTTATTGTTGCATTTTGTTTTTCTTTCTTAAGTAGATCTGCTCTTCTCACAACCGTCTGACTCGGTGAGTCAAGGCTTGAAGAAAACCACACTGTGCAGAAGATGCATGATGCCACCAAAAGTCTCAATCTGCTCTAAAGGGGACCTTCCACTTGGAGCTTGGATGGATCTCTGTGGAAAGATGAGGCATTGCCTCCTTTTAAGGACTGCTCTGGTCTCAGCATCTGCTTATTTGGGGAAATCTCAGAGGATTTATCCTGGTCATTGCTTTGCACAGGGACAAGCTAATAAAATTTGCAGCTTTCATTTTAAGCAAATCTTTGTGTGTGGTATGAGACTTGCTGTAGCATCTGGACCAGATGGCAAAGCTTCATATAAGTCAGGCTTTTTCAAAAGACAGGTAAGTCCCTTGGAAACTGCAAGGATGAATGGTTAAATTTCATTGTTTGTACAGAAGCCCATACCACACTTTTAAAGTAAACCAATCTAGATCCCCACAGGATCTCTTGGCTTGTTTACTTTTAGACTCCTGGAAATTTGGGGTAGTTGTTTAATTGGCTTGTTACTTCACTGTCCTGGCAGCTCCTCCGGTACCTTTGCTCACTATATCCTTGCAAAAAGGAAAACAAAAAAAATTAAATCCCATAAAGATAGCATGATAAATGTTGCATCAGCAGTTTTCAAAAAGGATTTTGTTGTTATCAAAACTGCCAGACATTAAACAGACAGAGTCTCAGAATAATTGATATGGGCAAGAGGGTAAGCATTTAGTCTCCCAGTAGGCTAGCCACCTGTGCAAACAGCACTTCCAACTTCTATTTCAGTTGCTGGCTCCTGAACAGTCAATTATTTAGGGCTTTCCAGAGATTTGACTGGTGGAGAAAAAAAATATCCAGGCCTGTTTTTGAAAGGTAGCTTTATCAGCATAGCTCAGTCGTGCAATTATAGCCTTTTTCTTTGTTCCTCTTTAGGTGACTGCAGGTTTTCAACGAGATTACTCTCCTTTGTTTGACTTTTGAGGAGTAGCAATAGTACCATTTGCTGTGTTCCCATATTCCTTGTACCCTGCACGATCCCTGTTACCTGCAATCTCTCTGCTTGTGCTGCAGAAGAACAGGGTGGATTCAGAGAGACTTCTCTCTCCCTTTCCCCCAATGGCAAGAAAAGGAATTCCTGAGTAAGTCCTAATGGGTGATTTCAGTAATGACTAAATGCTAGTCAAAAATAAACTACTGTGAAACACATTTTCCTGTAGTTGAAGCTTTCCTGGGGTGTTGTTCAACAATAAGGAATGCACAATTAAAGAAGTCATGACTGTAGAATGAAAAGATGGACCTGTTTGTTTCTCTCACTCATCTGGATTAGACATTGGTGCATGAGATAAGAATATCCATATCAGTTTAGGTAAGGCTAATAATAATAACAACAACAACAACACCACAACAACTAAAAAGAGCTATATGAGCTCCTACTTTGGGGAAAAATAGAACCATGAACTGCTAAATGATACATTTGTCATCCTGCTTTTTGATTTCATAAGCGCCTGTGGCAATGTTTCTTGTACCCATGGCTAAGGAGGTTATTTGATTTCAGAAAAAAATATGCCTTGTTCTGCACTCTCATGGGGATTTTGGGAGAAACTGTGCTACTTTTTTTAAAATGAAATGAATCATTTTAGGCAAACATAAAATAATTCATGTGGGAAAAATACATTCCTAAACTGCTGTATAAAATGTTTGGCTCTGATCTTCTCATTAGCACCCAGGAATAACGCTTAACAGTCAGTGCTGACAGCTCAGTTTTCAGTAGTGGTCAGGAGATGAAATATCAAATATGCTCATACAGGCAAATATTTTTCCAGTGTGTTCTGCTTCACGGATTGTTTATGATTCACATACTCATAATTAATTCTACCTCCACTTTGCATTTGGTGTCTCTCTCAACATAAATTGCTCTTCAAGCTGTCCAAACACTGATCCCCAGGACCCACCATTGATTGTTTTCTTCCCAATTTCTTTGCCCAGAAAGATACATGTGTAGCCCCTTTATTTCCTGACCGTTCATGTTTCCTTACAAAGTTTTTGAATGTAATCCCAAAGTTGCCTTAATGAGGAGTTCAGGATCAAAACTGATGCTGCTTTGACCAGCCGGTATGCTATTACGCTGCTGGTGGTGTTTGACTCTCTCATTGCTGAGTTGGGTTTAAGGGTTGAGTCAAAAGTACAATGGGACATGTACAACAGGACCGTGCTGACCTGTCCCTGCTCCTGCTGGCCACCCTCACAGGAGAGGTCTCCCTCCTTCTCTCTCCCCAGAGGGACCTGGCCCCTCTCCCCCCTGTATCTCAGCAAAAGGAAATGGCTTTTTAAACAAATTTTCTGCCAATCCCAGGGATAGTACAAAGCACATCCTCTAAACCAGATCGTGGTTTTCATGTGGGAGAACTGAAGTCCCATCGTTTCAGTAAGCGAGGCAACAGATCCCATGCAAGAGCCAAACCCAAACCTGTGCACCATCTCCCACTGACTATAACCTGCAGCTACTTTAGAGTCGTATATTAAAACTAAGCTAAACATGCAAGAAAAAAAAAAAAAAAAAGGAAAAAATTTCCACTTTTAGAGCTGACCCAATCTTTCTAAGCTGAAGAAAGACTACAACCAGAAAATTACTGGCAAGTCACTTTCATGCCAGCAGAGTGATGCTTCCCCATAAACACATTCAAGAACTTTATATAGCTCTAGTGACTCAAAGGATAAAATTTCCAATATATTCTTCAGCAGATTATTCACAATTCACTCAACAAAACAGATATGTTATTTTTTCCTTCTGTTAGCTCACATAGCCTGTTGCTCAGCTTCATCCTCCTATTGCCAGCAATATTTCCTTCAGATGGCTATATGCCACATTCTCCTGGCATATGGCATTAGACTTAAAACATGCCCCCTTATCACCAATGAAAGAGAGCACACTGCATTATGCACGGGAGGTTTAAACACCTTTTAGCTGCCTCAAATTTACTCACTGTTTCATCTGAAATACATATTTATTTCCCCCTTGAACCACTGAATCCCCCCCAGCCTAGGGAGATTTCTGCATGTGCAGCACTCTGGACATATTTCCCAGTCTCAAGGGATCCCACCAAATGTTCTGCTGTGACGCCTGCACGTATGTTATCTCCTCTCTCGTGGACACTTTAAAGCATCTTTCTCCTCATATGAAAACAATGCACACACAAAACCAGCATGCAAGCCTCTGACTTTCCAAGCAGTTCCCTTTCAACAGGGGTCTCAAAACTTTCTGTGATTTCCATCGTGTTTGCTCTTCTAGGGACTGTCATGCCCAACTAAAGTGCTGTTGATCATATAGCTGTGACTGCAGACAAAGAAGTATGAAACAGCATGAAAGAGTTAAACTCTGACTTTCTGCTTAAATTTGGTACAGTTGTTTTTAATAAGCAAGGAAAGCTTCAGCTAAAAAAGTCTGGTTTTTGCTAAGAGAGTAAACCAAGATAAAACCTTCATAGCAAAAGTAACCATTTTCTGTGAAAGTAAAGAGGCCAAAGCACATCAATTTTGTTTACTTCATATGTCTTTTTTGTGGGATCCATCAGGCAAATACACTAAAGTATTCATTGAACACAATACTAACATTTGGCATCCATCCTGCATCAGCTGAACCTGTAGTCATTAAAGAGATTTATATTGTCCAATCTGCCTTGTTTTGACTGGTCAAAATCAATCTTAATACAGGGTGCTGGTTTCTACCAGATGTCACTCATCCCTAAGATACATGGTTCTAGAGCAAGTATATTAGGCAAAATCACATTAAAATGAAAATTACATATGCAATTTTACAAAAGCAGCCACAATGAGATTCAGTCTCATTGCAATTCTTCATCCCATCACTGATATTCCCCCTCATAAAATGACAGATATTTTAATGACTTTATTGCTAACATTTCTATCATGCTTTGGTTTTGTCTGATGGATAAACAAGTACTCCCTGTTCACTCCCAGTAGTTTTTATAAGTGCCTTTTTATGTGTTGATGTACGCTGAAAACTAAACATAGCCTGGCTCGTTTTGAACTATATTCTGAAAGTACCATGCACTCATTTCATAGGCTATGTAATGGCAAGTAGAACTTTACAACAGATTTTATATTACAGTCTTCCTTTTTTCTTTTTTTAATTTTTTTTTAAATTTCTAGGCTTTGTGTCCCTTTACCGACTTTAGATGTAACGTGTCTACATCTTCTTCTTATACAAAACTCACTTTCATGAAGATCACAAGTTATAACTCACATCATACAAATATTTTTTCTTTCTACCACCAATTTTTTTTTTTTAAATAAAGCATTTGCCTTATATTATTTTCCAAACACATTTTCAGTGAACAGCAGATCATTCTTAGCCTGATGAAACAGGTTTGTGTCTTGTCAATGGCAAAACTGTGAAATTCACAGTGATTCATATAGTTTTCCATTTACTGGAAAATAAAGTTGTTAAAAGCATAGGAAAGCAGGTTCATATGTGGAAAGATTACTTTCTAGATGTACCATAGTGTTTCATTAGACACAGTCGCAGAGATGATATTCCATATAATGCTGGCAGACAAAATAAGCTGTGTGTCTGTCATTGTAGTAAAAGAGACCCTTAATCTCAGGTGTACATGACTTCTAACTCTTTTTCCTAAAAATGGAATGGAAAACCTTGAAAGATCTTGCAGGATATTCATACTTTCTATCTTTTCATATCTCATGCAAACCCTAATTGGGAACTGATGTTCCCTATTCAGTCAAAAAGTCCTCCTCTGAGGACTCCAAGTCCATATGCAGAAGTCTTTGTCTCTCCAATAACTATACAGAAAGACTTGACATTTAAATTAGACTGAGAATTAGACTTCACAGAAATCCTTATGTCCCAGACAAATATCACAAAGAAACATCCTTCCCCCCTGCACACCTACTCCAAACCACCACCACCACCCCCCCTCCCACCCCAGGTCCTAGTTGCAAAATTTGTCAATTCATATTCTTCCATTTGTGAGGCAGAACTCATTCCTTCAGCTTTACACACAAGCTTCCTCCACAAGAGCTACATCAGGAGGAAAAGGTATTAGAAGCATCATTCTGTCATAATTTCTTGTGAAAGGTATTTTAATAGAATTTAATTGTCATAGTATATTCTTCTCTGTCCTCAATTTGAGATGGTGGGCTTAGCCCCTCCCCCCAGGTAGCCAGAGTTAATAAAATAAGCAAAGCTTTTCTGCTGCCTTATCTACCATCTGGGGCATTGCTAGGGTCGGTAATTCTCTACACTGGTGGAAGCACAGATGGGTTTGGGGAATTAGGGCTTCACACAGATTGTGCTGTAGATTCCCTCAGAATACGAGCTTTTGTTTTTAAACAAATTAAGTCCCTCCCCTTCTCTGCTTAGTTGCAAAGACCCTTTTCCAATATCCAATCACATACCCATGTAATCCTTTCATTATTGCAGCCTCAGTTAACTACCGCACTGAGAGAAATGAAAAGGAACCTCTTTCTAGAGATGGTGGGCAGGCTGGCAGCTGTGCCCAGCCGACCACGGAACTAGGCTGGGCTGGAAGACTTTTGTATAATATCTGGCTTGACATATGACTCACATAAGGACCACAAATACAATATTTGACTGCTCTATTTTTGCCCTCTTCCATTTTTTTCCCTCCCCTCATCATGTGCCCTCCTTGAACCTGGGAAGGAGCTTTTGGAGTGAGATAACTAAGGCAGAAAATTAATCCTTTGCCAAATGGTCACCCCACAGCTGTTAGTCATCAGTTCTGCTTGGATACCAAACTACTTTCAATGGGCTTTTCCTGCACATCTCTTCACTACTAAGCTATCACATCCAACAAATTTCACTGCATATGCTGTGTTTTTAAGGAGATAATTTCAACTGACGTGCGATATTTGCATTGTTTCCAGAAAGGCACACAAACCAGACAATTAACCATACTTTTCCCAGTGATTTAGAGCTGCTGATAAGCTATATTTCCATTTCTAATGGATGCTGGAGAAAAACAACCTTTTTTTGAATTGTATAGTGTCCATGGAACAGAAAATAAGCCCACTAGACTAGAAACAACCTTATACTCCTCGCATAAGTTACAATTTTAATAGTCAAAATGTATTAAAGTAATTATAAAGCCCAGTAAACTGGACGTTTTTGCAGTAAGCTAAAAAAGGTTACAGTCCCCAAAATTTCCCTCATTTAAACTACATTCTTCACCAGTTTGGAGAAAAACACAGGTTTAGACACTTTGTCTGGCTACAGAAGTATTTTCGAACATCTATTTTCTGTCAGCTACCAGCACTGAATCTTCCAAGCGTTGAATTTAACGCTGCAAGTAGAAACACTATTCCTGCTTTCCCTTGCTGTCTTGATCTTCCCTGCAGGCACCAGCCACGCTGCTAATCCTGGACTGGGATTCCCGTCAGCACCAGGACGTTGGAGCTGATGGGAAGGCGGCCACCCCAGATGATGCCCTGCATCCTTCCTTTTCCAAATGGTCATTTTTCACTAGGCCAGTGAGGAAAGGAAGCAAGCAGCAAGGTGACATATGACATTTTGGCCTTGAACTCTGCTGATACTCAGATCTTGGTGCACATTTTCGCAGTGACCCAATTGCAACTGATTAAGTTAAAGGCTACAAAATATTTAACTCTTCTGTTTAAACCATTCCTAGAAAACTTATTCAGTATTCTGAGAAGCACGGGTTTTTTTCATACTTTACATTCCATTACCTGAGCAAGGAAATGATTAAAATAACTTCAAATTCCTCTCATTCTTCCTATTGCAGAAGGCTATAGAAAGTAAACTCATCACAAGTTTTTAAAAGGAAAAATGAAAAATACCTGTACAGTAGAACTTCAGACTTTGACCATGGAAGCTGATAAACTCAATTTATTTCACCATGTCTGAAACAGTTTTGCACACTTGAAAGCCCTTGATTGAGTATGCAAGGCAGAAAATCAAATTATCCTGATAATCCTACACTTTGAGAGTTGGGGAAGCATACCTATACAGCCAGCTGCACCACTGCTCGGCAGCCACAAAGAGGACTGCTTAAGGTGGTGGGATAAACCAGAAGTCTAAAGGATGATTCCTCTCCCTCCACGTAGAAAAGACAAAATGACTAATGCTCTTTGCACATCCAGTTTTCCTACCTTTGTTTCAGTTTTGAGTCATCAATGGGCAAAAGGAATTTCATCTGAAGAAAGTGCACAAATATGCACATACAAACATAGTCTTCTTCCTCTACTTGCTGTTAATCACAGGCTCCTAACTGGAAGACTCGCCTCCGTTTCACTAATAGTCTTTCTGTGGAAACCAGGGTCCTTAATGTACCTTGAATGTCATTGACAGTGAGATGCACTCATCAGAAGATAACACAGCAGATTCTATAAAGAAACTAATTTATTTTAGAGGATTGTCAGAACCTAATTGTTGATGTCTGTTATTCAGGAATTCTATACAAAGAGTTGAAGAGCGTTCTAAAGTGATTCCTGGTAAAACTTGCAAGTGATAAAAAGATTAGTGGGGCAGCAAAAGAAGAGCACAGATTACCACTCGGAACAGTTTAGCTCATCGGGTTATATGATCACATATTAAAAACACAACTTATTGAATCAACTGAATGCAATGTAATACACTTGGAAAATGGGGAGACAGATTGAACTTATGGAATGGTGGAGTGTCTTGGGAAGCTATGACTCAGAAGAGGATTTATAGGTCATCATGGATAATTACCTCCACATGAGCTCCTGGTGCAAAGCTGCAGCAAATGAGGCTTCTTTTCTTAAATATATTTTTTAAAGGAATATTAAGGAGAATGTCAGCCACAGGGCATCTTGCAAAACCTGGTCTTCAGGTTTGGTGTTGCACATTGGGAAGATGTAGCCAGGACCAGCGAGAACTGAGAGATTTCAAAATTAGAACAGAGGTTTTTTTGAGGTGAGGCCAAAAGACCGCAGCTTACTCTAAGCAATGAAAGGAAGGCAAGAAGTACCTTGACAGTGCAATATGCATAGACATGAGGTTTGCTGGTGAAGGCGATTAAGACTTCTCTATTAAAGCCCTACAGCATCTGGGAGCTAAAGTTAAACTAGTGCAACCTTGAAACAGATACCTTCAAAGCTGTGAAGGTTAAACATTAGAATCACTTACTGAGGAGATGGGTGAGTTTTGACATAAGATCAGGTAACTTGCTAAAGCATGCTTTAATCAGTTTTCAGGAGGATTTTTTCAGCCTATGTACGTGTCAAGACTGGGACAAAACCCTTCCATTTATCACCCTCATTCACTTTCCCTCTGAAAAATATCTTTGCTTACAATGCATGATTGTGTAGCTCTTTAATGTGATACTGCAACAACTGTACTTGAATCTGTTCCTGAAGGCTCTCTACTGAGGTCAAGCAGAATTGTTTCTGCTTGAGGAACAAGTCTGTTGGTTCTTCCTTCCCCAGCATCAGAGACCGGCTGCAACAGGAGACAAGGTGCTGAGCCCAGGGGACAAGGCTCCACAGAAGCATGGAGAAATTCCTTCACTTTGCTGAACACTTAGGACATTGTTCTCAGGGCTCTAACTACTTGGGCACAGAAGAAATTTTCCCATCAGCCAGAGGTGGGGAGACATTTCTGGTTTTCAGCTTTCTCTACAGCACAAGGGTGGGAGGAAACCCTCCCAGGGATCCATTGAGTCATCCAGTCACCCTCCCAGTGGGGGCTTTGCCTGCAGAGTCATGTTTTATGCTTTTGAGTACCAATATACAGACTAACTGAAGTCTTTGGTCTATATGCAGAATACTTGACAGACGCATAACAGTGTGTTTTACAAGTCTGTACTAGCTGATCTTGTGATCTCTTCTTGGCCTAAGGACCAAATATTTAGGTATGAAAACCATTGACTCCCCAACACACACCTCCTCTAGTGACCTATGTGCTGTGAGCAGAAATACCCCAGGCACTTATTCTTTATGAGCCTTCAAGCAATTTGAAAACATCACCTACACAATTTTCCAATCTTTACAAAGAGTTTGAACCCAAGAAAGAAGCATGGGGATCATTACTGAAAAATAAAACAGGCAGTGCTTTATGTAACTGCAAGGTATACAGTACCTCTGTTCTTCAGTTGCACAGTAATTGCTGACTATTCAAGCTCATGGAAAATGCCATATGTTTAAAGAAAAGTTACACGAACACGACAACATCTCATGTTCTTTAACTCGCGGTGCTGATCAGATGGCCCCATTATTAACTTTAGGTTTCTCTAAGTGCAGTCACCAAACTAAGAGCAGCAGACAAGAGGAGGAGCAGAGCTGAAACAGCTTTTGCAGGAATCAGGAGAACAGATTCTGTGGTCAAACGGGTCAAGCCAGCTCTACATGTTACAGCTGCAAAGCATGACTACAGGGCATTTACTAGAATGAAACATAAGGGGGAGGGTATACTAACCTAAGCAAATAAGACGCAAAATAAATAACTGTGGAAAAAACACCCCCTTTTTTTCATTAAATAAAATTGAAGACAAAACTTTTGCCCTGTCCTTTTCATGCATTTTTTAAAATCATAGGTGTAGTGCTTTTATTTGCACTGTAGCAACATAGGTATTTCAGCATGGTGTCCTCTGCCCAGTTGCAACCCCAATGGAGAAGCAATGCATGTTTAAAGTAGGCCTTAGCTGTGTAAGGCTGGGACATGAGCATATTCATATGGAACCACTTTCAAGCACTGAAATTGTATGCTCTTTATACTTATTTGAGCATAAGGTGGTTTGATTTTTAGGGATTTGGGTGCAGCAAGTATATTAATCAACTCAGCCATTCAATTGTGCTCCTCACAGTAAACACCAAGCATGCATTCTATGTGAATTATAAGAGAAAATTCATTTTCAAGTGAGCAGTGTGTCTAGTACAGACCTCAGGAAATAGGCTTTCTTTCCCCAGTCCAAAGATTCAAAGAATTTCCCTTTTCTCTTGGAAATTCTTTGATCCTTTTTCTTTTTTTCTTCCTAAATTAGCACTTGGTAATTCAAAGTGAAAAGCCCTTATATCCTTTCCTTTTTCACAAAAGATGTCCATAAAATTACAAGAGTTATTTCTACCTACTCAGTGGCCTCAGACTTTGATTCCTGTGAGCAGCTTTAGCTACAAGCTCCAGCGTGTAAACATCCACCCGTTCAGTCAGACCAGAGGGAAAGCACTGCAAGCAGAAATTATATTTGAGGACTCTATGATTTTCCTTATTACCTAAGCAAGCAAAGAGAAACAAGAACTGCAGGGGGTGGTTTTTCTTTGGGTTTTTTGGGTTTGTTTTTTTTTTTTTTTTTTTACATATGTGAAGTATTCAAATGCTCCAATACTTTGTTTCAGAGTAGTTTTACTATCTGTGAGTGAACTGGAAGGAGAAGGTTTCCTAATTATGTACTTTTTCCAATTTAACAAACGATTTGTTTCAAACTGAAAACCCTACACAGGCCTGTGCTTTCAGAACCAGCATCTAATTTTAGATTTACATGCTTGTAAGTCACCAGAGTTTAATCACCAAGAATTACAGCCATTACAAATGCTGACTCACAAGTCAGTTACCTACTCTATGTCCACAAACACTGCTTATGTCTTAGAAACACTTAATTTCCTATGCAAATGCAGAGATAGGCTAGACTGATGAAGGCGGACTGATGATTTTTTCAGTTTTTCACCCAGCTGACATGGGTGACATTTTCAGGATTATATAGATGACCTCTTCAGTGAACTAAAGGAAGTTTATTTCAGGTTAGGTTTCAGGTATTCTGTGAAATTCTGGTGTCAAGCCCCTTCCTTTGTCTGATACAGCTCAAGCCCATGCAGAAAGGTCAGGTAACTTGCCCTAAGTGACAAAGTGACTGAGTGGCTCCTAGACCTCTGCTCCCAGCTACTAGACCTCCCACGCTCCTCAATTCAATAGCCTGTGCCATTAGGAAAGTGTTATTGCCTCAAGTCACGCCTTGCTGAAACTGTGTGCTAACGCTTTGGGG
>NW_015090920.1:12360922-12387085 GCF_001431845.1 Calidris pugnax
GGAGTGGGGGGATTGGGGGGAGTAAGTAGCTAAAGGTGTAGAAAAGCACGACTTTTGCCCTCTTCAACAAGCCTGCCAATGCCTGTTTTCCCTCCTCCTTCCCCCCCCCTGCCCCTGCCCATCTGGTTCAACAGCAATCAGTACATCTCCTGACGCTGGCAGCCTGTCTCTGCATCAGCACCTTTCCAAAGGGAGCAGATTGCAAAATACACTTCTGCTGTGGGGCTTATTTCTTTTCAGTCGTAACCTCCTGACTCATTTAATAGACTAAGTATCTGGGATGGAGACCAAAACTTTGTAGCTGGATTCTGTTTTCTGTCCCCTAGGGCAATTAAGTCCTTCCAGCAGCGTGAGCTTGAGACCCCTCTAGTGTTGCCTGCTTGATCCAGGCGGGATCATTGAAAGAGAAAGAAAAAGCCTAGTGTGCTGAAGTTCTTATGTTCCCAGCAAAATATTGTTGCTTTGTTTTAAAAAATGCTCTTAAAAGACCCACACATATAATATTAAGCAGTTAGCCATTCAGCTCCAGACTTTAGGTGCATTATATGGACAGGTTAGCCACAGGACTCCCATTGACTTTAATGGGAGTTTTGATACAAGTCCTTTTTGCAGGTTATTGGTAATCTGCATGTTCACTCACACTAGAGAAAGTTTTAGAGAAGGAAAATGTCTTGAGGGGCTCAAGTTAATGGAAAAAACTCTGATATCATGACAGCACAGCTCAGATCGAATATTACTTTTGAGTGTCTGAGTGGATTGGTGATGCCATGAATCCAGAGCTTTTGCATGAGATTTTACATGCTGTCTTATTTCCATGTCTGAAGCGTCCTGAAAATTCTCCTGCAGTATTTCACAGGTCTTTACGACAGCAAATATGAGAACACAAGAGGAAAGTATTTCTCAGACTGTTTCTGGAGGTAAAATGCAGGACTGCTTTTTAAAGTAAAACTTTCTTTGAGGGGATTTTAACTGATTAATATCAGTTTGCCACATATAGACAGAGACTATTAGTTTCCTAACCCTCTAAATATTTTGCATACCACCAGAGGTATTTTTTTATTGCCTGGTGCCATAAATCTTAGTGTCATGGGTCTTTTGTGCATACTAAAAAGTTAAAGAAGTTCACTAGATCAGCAAAAATATACAGAACTGCAAAACTACGAACCCAGATTGTTTCTGGGATTGTTTGGGGAAAAAACAAACAAGCAAACACACACAGAATTATGGCTTGATAGGATAAGTCTGCAAGAAAACAACTGTCATTAACAGCAGACATTTATAAGTGATTAGGTATGCTTGTTAGAATGATCCTTTGGAAACCAAACATGCCTCACTTCCAAATATGATGCAATACATCTGTCTCAAAGGATTTGTATCTTAATTTTAGACTTGACACTTTAAGCGTGTAAATGGATCAGCTCAAAGAACAAATCAATTTGCTCATTGAGAACATGAATATTTTAGCGGCGCCACTGTACTTCCTAGTGTCCTCATTGCCTCAGTTTTTGATGATACTACAGACGAAGTGAGATTTTCTGTCGATGCTCTTTTAAGGGATGGGAATCAGTACATGGACTGGATTTAGAAATTATTTCAAGCAGACTGTCACCTGCAGAGGATTACTAAGAAGTTACTGTACTGTACAAGATTGCATACTAAGCAACAGAAGTAGCTGAAAATTGATCGTGTGTGAAGAAAGAGCTGGTAGATTTATTCAAAATCTGGAGCAACTTGGTTACATGAAAGTACAAAGAATAATTTTAGCAGATGTTTCTTCAGGAAGTCACAGAGAAGAGAAGGTCGTAATCATCAGAGCAGGAGATGCCCAGGAGATAAATAGATTAAATAGAAGGAAAAGATAGGATTTTGCTGCTCTGCAGAAAAGCAATGACAAAATATGCTTATGTCATACAGGTGTAGTGAGAGAGAAAAAGAGATGTCAAATAGGATCAGCTGAGAAGAATGGAGTCTGTTCTAAACACCTGAGAAAAAAAAAAAGAAGATATGGTATATATGGCTGTGTCTAAACAACTGATATAAGCTGCAGTGTTTTCCAAGATTCTGTTCACTGATTATCTAGACAGGAGACCTGGCCAAAATGTACTGTACTCAGGCTCTCTTTTGGCCAACATTTCTGCATTTAGTTCCATGGAAACTATGGTATGGACAGGTAGGAGGAAAAGGCCTCAAGTGCACATCCAGCTCCCGTCCCAGCACAGAGCTGGGATGTGGCCAGGGCCTGCACTTGGACCCAGAAGCTGGGAAGCACTGCCAAATCCCACAATATTCACATCGTCTTAGCGGAGCGCAGGAGGATCATGAAACCATCAGTGTGATGCAGCTGTGAAAAAGGCAAAATGTTCTCCTGGGATGCAACAAGGGAGGGATTTCCAACAGAGATAAGGAAGCATTAATGCCGTGGAGGGGCCTCGTCTGGCGCGGCATACGTAATGTCCTCCATGCTGGAGGAAAACTGGCTTGCACAGGAAGAAGTAAAGGGAAGAACTACCTGGGTAAAGGAGAGACTTCCACTGAAGAAGTCAGTGAAAAACTAAGCTAAGTACTTTAGTCTCCCCTTAGAGGGGAAGTGAGCAATATATTTCACTTCCTGGGGACATGAAGCCCCCAGAAAGTCCCCAGAGCTTTCCAGCAACCCCTGCTTTGCCTAGCTGGAGAACAACAGCATGACCACCAGCTACAGCTTCATCAGCTGGCTGCTCTTCTCCCCACCACAACTCAGCCACTGCAAGGGTTGAGGGGGACTTTAAGCTTTCTCCAAGTGCAGGCATTGCTGTTTGTCCAAAGAAGCTGTGTTGTTCAAGCCCATGTTGCCTGCTCTCTCCATAAATTTAGACACTTGACCACGGTTTTGGTTTTAATTTTTTTTCTGGCACATGGCATTCAGTCCCACAACACACCCAGCGTCTCAAGCCAAGAATGACACTTAATTTTCAAGCAGCCTTATTGATGGTATTATAGCTAATATAAATTATACTGAAATATTTAAAATAGCAGCAAGGTCATTTTGTTGCTGAAAATAGTATATGAAGAACTTTATATTTTCTTTTAATCACTCTCACTCAATAGATAAACACTTTGCAAGCAATTGTTTCTAATGCAAAGCCAAGTCAGGTATTAGATAGCAGAGGTTATTAAATATTTGAGTTTGGGAACATTGATAATATACTGAGAAATGCTATGTTTTCACTCAAAAAAAAAAAAAAAAAAAACAAAACAGCCAAAACCACCCCTCTTCAATGAGCCGCACAAAAGCTAGACATAGATAAACACTTTGCAAGCAATTGTTTCTAATGCAAAGCCAAGTCAGGTATTAGATAGCAGAGGTTATTAAATATTTGAGTTTGGGAACATTGATAATATACTGAGAAATGCTATGTTTTCACTCAAAAAAAAAAAAAAAAAAGGCAAAGCAGCCAAAACCACCCCTCTCTAATGAGCCTGACAAGAGCTAGACACATTCTAGGAGGAGACACATCTGGGGCAAGATTATCGATTTGGGCCTCTAGCCCAGCCTCACTATGGGCCGCCAAATTTGCCCATCTGTGCATACACTTTGTGAAGCATTTGCCCTATGCAGAGGGCCTTCAGCACAGAAAGCACCACTGAAATTCTACTCAAATCCTCAAAATGCAGCCTAAGACAAACTTAAGTGACATTGGCCCCTGTGCAAACTCTTTACACAGGAGTAAACTGGATCATTTTTCAGGCATTGACACCTGCGTGCACAGCTGATAGATTCTCACACCTGGCTAAACAGATGATTGAATTTGCACCTGGAAAATCCATTTTAGAAGTGATTTTTGCATGCACAAGTTGTACGATGTTATAGTCTCTACAGGAGCTCATGCTTGGAAAAGACCACGTGCAGAGCTGGTAATTTTAGGTAAAAGTTGTCTCTCCGTGCACAGGACAAAAGACCAGAATCGGGGATAAAAGAAGCAGAATTCTTACCTTGTGCTTTTCAGATATTACCAAAAAAACCCCACCTTAGAAGCAAGTTCCCCCCTTCCCCCCCCGGTCCTTAATTCCATCAATACTTGAAAACCACTTAAGGCTACAGCACAGAGCAGCCGTGTATCAGCCTCTCTGTCTTTTCCAGGATTTGCCAAACTCTTTTTTAAGTCTTTGCACCCTACAGTTTTGCATCTCAGATTTCTCCAACAGGGGCAGACAAAACTACAAGCACTTCTGGCCCAGTGCATCCTCCCTCTGATTGATCAGCCCTATTTCTTCTCCCCAAATCAGTGAGCAAAAGCCAAGTGGCCGGTGTGGCAGCGATCCTGAAGCACGCATTCCCTGCTGTTGCTGCAGCGTAAAGCTGTGATGGGATACACAGGCACATCCCCAGAATGGCTGAGCTGCTGGGATGGAAAATTAATTTCGCAAACACAGACCCTAGAGATTTTAACTTCATAATCTGCCACCATATCCTATACCCACCGATGACCAATTAAGAACTGTGCCTACTGCAGACTGTATCACTTAGCACTGCAAAAATGAACCGGAGTGGACAGAATATCCTCCTCTTCCTCTGGAGCCATTCTGTTCCTCAGCTCTATCGTAGTATTGGATTTCTATTTTCATCTATTAGCTCTAAGGCACCTCAGGTTCAGGTAATATCAGATGCCTCCAGGATTTACATGGAATAATTTCTATCATGAAAACATTATCCAAAATGCTCTGCTGGCAGCAGTGCCTGGAAATAATCCATGCAGGAGATCCCAATAAGGCTGAAGACATGTCAGAATAGGGAATCCACATTTCTTTGCCATTGCTGTTGCTATAAGAAGAACTGTAGGAACTAAATGGAGATGAAACAGGGCAGTCAGAAGGCTATCACAGTCAAGGAGCACTGGGACTGCCTGGAAAGACTGTGGGAAGCACCTCCAAGAATAATTGGTAAGCAAGACTGTGCCATGCTGAATCTCCTCCATGTTCCAGTACCTTGCCCAGCAAGCTAGGAAATGCCTGGGTGCAAGCATCAGTTTGGAAACACCAATGGAATTTCGCTCGAGCAAGACAAAATAGAAGGGCTCACCCGTTAGGTGTGAGAATTGGCAGCCCAGCCGCATGGAAAATGTAGAGCTGGTGGAGGAGGTGGATGAAATAGAAGTTACTCCACTGCGCCAATCAATCAGTTAACACCTTTGTCAGTTTGTGCTACCCGTATAGCTTAAGTGGGATATTCAAGTACAGAGGCTAAATATAAGTTTATTGGAAAATGTGATGCCATGTTCAGTGATGCGTCATTTGGGTCTGGATATATCCCTCATTTCTAAGCTCTTCCATCTAGTTACTTCCTAAAATAAATGTGAACATGACAAAGGAAGAAAAGGGAGAAGGAATAGGAAGAAGGATAAAAAGAAATATCCTTTGTCATTCGTTGGTTGCAACAACAGGAAAAAAGACACAGCTCCTTTGTCTACCTATGAGTCTCATGGCCAAATTCTTAGGGGTAGCAAGAAGTACAACAAAAGGCTGCAAGAAAGAGATGGAAAAGGGTCTGATCCTTTTGTTGCATTACATGAAATGAATGTAGAGATATATGGCTTTAAAGAAAACAGGAAAACAAAAGATTCACCACATCCAGGCTTGATAAAAAAATAAAATATGTACACCATAATTCTGCTCTGAAAAGTGACTGCAAGTGTGGTGCCTTGAGAGTAAGCACTACACTTGAAACTATTCCTATCTGCCATTCATTACTATGTCAAAATTGCTGATTTCTAGAGCATTACTTTCTGTCAGTCCACAGATGCAACCAGAAATTTCAGAGTAAAGGTGAATTTATTTTCCCTCATGAATGTGTCAGACTAAATTAAGTCTCCAGTGGATTTGCAAAATAATAGCTTATTCAACGTTTGTAAATGGCTCTATTGGTATTCAGAAGAATTAGGATCATCTTCTCTGCTTTTCAGCAAAATCTGCAAGGCTATATAGAGGAATAAAATTTACACCCCCCACCTCAAAAAAATAGCAGCTATGGTTTTGAACAAAACCCAAGAACAGATCTGCTGAAAGATCTTAATAAAGTTCAGGATGTTTACATTTGTAACTGCATTTAAGTCTGAAAATGGTGGTTACTTTTCATCGAGAGGCACATTCTCCATCCACAGCACAAGCAGGGCCAGCACAGGTCTGGCCCCACAAGGGTGGGATGTCTCTCCAGTACCTCAGCCCCACAGATACTGTACGGTCTCCCACACATGGGGCTCTGCCCCAGCTGCATGGACCAGCAGCTTGGCCCCTCTCTGGGGTCAAGAATGATCATCACAGTCTTATCCAGCAGCCCACTGAGCTTGGGTCCTCTGCAACTTCATTCTGGACACTCAGGAGACTTCAGTCTCCACAGTCTCAGCATTTGCTTTATCCAAAGAGGGGAAACTTTGCATATTGCTTGCAGATACCAGGCAGGGAGCACTTTCTTCCCCACCCCTCTTTTACTCATTGCCCAGCACCTCACCGGGCCTTGCCATCACAGAATCAAACTGCATCATCAGCTTATTACATCTAACCACTTATTTTTTTAAAAGTCCACAAACACAAAAGGCTGCTAAAGTTTTTTCAACTTAGCTTAGCATCTGTGCCCATCAGCTCTTGTGCTTCTCTGTAATAAACATATTAAAATTGTGTTTTGGTTCTGTGGATTTATTACTTGGATGCTTTTCAAAGTCCTAATCTTGTTTTTTTGAGACCTTAAAATGTTAGAGAGTTTGGGTTAATCTTTTTGCCTTTTATATTCTCATCATTTTGGTCCACTAAAAATAAAGTGTAAATAATTGGCTTTACTCCTATCTGCTCTGCTTAAAGTTTTGATAACTTAAATGTGGGCAAATTCTTCTTTTAAGCCAATTAAACTGAAGACTTTTGCAAAGAACAGGACTTGAAGTGGAAAAAAAACAGATACAATATCATATATAAAATTCCTTTTACCATAATAATAGCCTTGAAGGGTTTGCTTGCACAAATAATTCAACCCTGGTGAAAGTGACATAACTCAGCTGAAATCAGTGGAGTTTGCAACAGCACTGAACTTTGATTCACTGTTTTGCTCAAACAGTTGAAACTTTCCTCAGCATGCGATTGAATAAAGCAAAATGGAACGATCTACCCTAGCTGCTACCAAGTAATTTAATACACCTTCTTTTCACCTATAGAAAACCAGAAAATACTATGACAAGTCTACATCATCTATAGAAATATTCACGTGAGGAGGCAGCTGTTCTGGGAAGTCCTTCTAAACTAAAGTATATACTTAAGTATATGTTATTGCTACCATGAGAGACAACAAGCCATGGGGCTCACCTCTTGAAGGACTCCAGCTAAGAGAGCTTCCCCAAACTGATTTTACCTGTATGACCAGAAATGGAGCTCCTACCAGTCATTGTATGCCTTTGTGTTTCATACCAAAAAGCTGACCCCTCCCCAGCTGCAGGGCCACGACAAGGTGGAGGAAGAGCGGTGGGGACCAGAGGGACCATGGTGTCCACTGCTGTGCAACAGCATGGTGTTATAATGCTGGCGTGCCAGCCAGAAGATCTCAAATTCATCTGGGTCAGTGATGGCAGTGTTCAAAATATAGAAGGAGAATAAAATAACAGTACAAGAACTGAAGGAGCTGAAACCTTAATATTTAGATATTTCTATGTGATTTATAAGCGATTTATTCCTCTGTGTTTATTTGAAGCTCAGTAGGCTGCTAAAGAGCAAAATGACATGCCTATTCTCAGGTCTTATACCCAAGGCTGACTTAGATGGGAAGTGTGGTGCCACTCAGTGCTGCTGCTCGCTCAGCCAGTTCCAGGTAGGTACAAAAAACTTGGAATAAGTATAATTGTTTGCTCTTCAGAGTGCTGGTATGGTTTTCAGAGGTGTTCACATGAAGCTATTTCTGTGCCTTTGCCATTACTGCCATTTCAGAGGGTAACTGATACACACAAAGGGCTGGTTATAGGCAGAACTAACCACCTGCCCAGGCAAACACTGCCTTCTGGCATGACCACAATTAGAAATCAGACCTTATATGTTAATAACCGAAAGAGCCAACACCCCGGGGCAAACCAGACATTACCAGGAAGAGGACGTGAACTTTCTAGGAAATAACTATCTGAAAATGCCAGCAATAACAGAGAGGCTATTAAATACTTGTGAGACACCATACTTGCTGTCTCACTTTATTCACAGAGAAATTCTAGAGGTATCAACTAGGCTAAATTAAGATTACCTTCAGTTTTTCAACATTAAATTTACAAGTTACTTATAAGAATAACTTACCCAGGCATTTTGATCAGTAACTCCCATAATCAGTCATCTTACATTTCTTTCACAATCATACCTTTCCTATCAGAAATATTATAAGAAAGCAATAAACTACTGTTTTATACTGGTTTTATTCATTAATTTATGAATTGACTGGTTTGATGGACTGATGCCACCAGATGATTGGTACAAGGAAAATCAGAATTAGCCCTAAGGGGTTTTTTGTGGGTTTGTTTTTGTTTTTTTAAGGAGATACCTTTAGAGAACACCTGCCAAAAGGTTCTGCAGCATCTGCAATTATTTATTAGACTAGGGTCAGAATTCTTATGTTGACTCCATGAGGCAATTCCCCTGCCCTAGGAAATGGCACGGGAGAGAGCTAGGAGCTTTTCAAAGCACAGCTAAAAATAATCAGTAGGCAATCCCAACTGTGATAATAAAATTATACAGAAGATTCTTCAAAGAACAGCATTATTAAAGGTTTCTCCTAAATGACCAGAAGCAAGACCTGTCCATTAAGACTGTAGTTATTATTGCTGAAATAATTAGCTTCTAGAAAGCTTCTTGGTGTGTACGTAACTTCCTTTCTTCTAAGCAGAAGTAACATTATTTCCTCTCAGAAACGAATTTCGTTTGCCTCCTTTACATTAGGGCCAAAGTAAACATATAAGGAACCTTAGGGCCAATCTTTTTTTTTTAAAGGCAAAAAAGTACCCCTACTCTTTAATGTTTCTTACCAATTTAAAACCATACAATTCATCATATTCTCCCCATAGAGGAAAAGGTTTCTAGCTAAGCAGAGAGAGCAGATGTTGCAGAACCAGGATCTAGGTGTACAGAGTAGTTTTGGCTGTCACAAGTGTCACTGTACTAAACTTACAGCTGTCTTGCCACCACATAAACATTCATAGCCTTCACTTAAACTTCCAGGTCTCCTATATACTATACGCATATATATGCTCTGTGAGCAACTCACCTCTGGTTCTCATCCTTAAAACCAAATGATATAAAAGGTGCTACCTCAATATAGCATGCTAGAACAACAGAATCAGCAAGTGCCTAAAGCTTTTCAACTTAAAGTGCTCTGAGTGAGATTTCAATTCTACATCTCAAGAATCAGTACATCTTAAAAAAACCAAACACAATAAAAACAACACCTTCAGCTGTAATAGGACCAGTGAAAATAAGCATTGCAACAGATTAAAAGAACACACGAACAGCTTTCGCTTCATGTCTAAGATGGTAGTTTCTATCATCTCTGGAGCTCTTGATTTTTCCAAATTGTTAAAGCAGGCACATAGATAACCCCTTACTCCAAACTACATATTTTTGAATTTATAGATAAGAAACTCTCCACCAGAAATAATAGCAAAGCACAGAACAAGGACCATATTTCCTTCTACTTATTCTAGTAAGCATTTGAAAATAGATTCTTAGCACCTGAAGGTGAAATAATAACCTCTCTTTCATTAAAGGTGTAAGTCAATAAGAAAAAATAGAAATTTTACCTTCAATATTAGGACAGTACATAGGATAGAGAAACTTATCCTCAGCTTCAGTCCCTGTTCTGAGCTCAATTTGCACCTTTTATCCATTAAATGTGGAACAGGAAATTTCTAGATCTAATCCAGGTGTTTCAGAAGATGCTATCATTAGGAAATTGTTTTCATTCTGTTAGTAGATGCAGTTGTTTGTATAAAATGAAGCACAGCTGAATCCTTTTAGCTCACCCTAATTGTGCTCTGGTGGGTCTTCCCATTGCCTCCCTGTTCCACAACAGGCTATTTTTTCTTGGGTCATTTACTTCTAGTCTCATATAACATTCACAAATCAGAGAGGAAACATCCCCACCTATTTTTGGGGTATGTTTTAAAAGAAAGCAATGAGAGCTGGTATACTTCATGTTAAGTTTAATATGGTAGATGTACCTTTATACGTATATATTTCCACACTCAGGCAGGATAATTTAGGGAACACACGTATCAAATACTTACAAGGTGAAATCAGAACCTGAGCTTCTAAAACAAAACCAAATCTAGATTGCAGAGGTTTATAGGACTATTAAGCAGTCAAGTCTGCATTTTGAAATCTGAAATTTCAGGTTTGGCTATTAATTCATATTAAAGACCTGTTGGAGATGCCCCCTGCCTTTTGTGGAGCTAGAATTTCAGTTTTGTAGACCCTGTGGCCAGGAGATAAATTTTCTGGTGTGAGTTGCTTCCTCTCTCTCCTAACATGCCTTCCTACTCAGGAAGCAAAACTTCTGCCATGTAGCCTGCTTTCTTTCCTGATAATTAGAAAAGCTGTATCACAAATTATCAGTATTACTTCTTTATTTCCAAGTTTTATTGACTCTAGACTCATTGTCAGAATATGGTAAGGGGGGAAGATGCTGGACTTACTGCTTCCCTGTTGTTATGACTTCCAGCTTCCTCTGCAAATGTTTTACCCACTCACCAAACAGTGGGTGTGTGTCAGAGCATATCAGGCACATCTGTCCTTTTCCGCTGACCATGGCATTGAGTCCTACTTTGCTTACAGCAGAGGAAAGCAGCGGAGGAAAGAGCTGCTTAGAACCCTCAATAAGAGGAAGTCAAGTCGGAGCAATGGATAGATATTGAGTCTCATCTCCAGGCCATCCCCAATGCTGCCCATAATAGGTGTTTTAAAGTAAAGGTAGAATTTTGACCTAAGACAGTTTTTGTGACCTATTGTAAATGTGTAGGCTTAATTTATTTCCCAATTTAAATTCCACCCTTTGGTCCCATTGATATAAAATGAAACCATTGTCAGCACCCAACACTGGTGGCATATATCTACTGGACTACTCTGTTATTTCTCCTATTGGGCTGCCTGTCCCAGGAGAATAACATCAACACTCTAGTCGTGCTTTATGTGGAGGTACACATCTCCTCTGTAGCCAGAAAACTTCTTTGAATTCCCAGGTGTTAAGATGGCACCCAAGCCTTAAGGCAGACACTTTCTTTCGGGTTGCTTTATTTTCAATTTCCTTGCCCTTGTGTGAGGGGATTTCTGCATTTCAATCCCTCTAGGACTGGTTCACCCAGTGTTAATTTACTTTCCAAACACTCTGCTTGGAGAAGGCTGTACAAGTCCCTGCCTCCAGCTCACTAATCCTCAACCACCTCCCAGCAGTGCAGGGGGCTGAAATCACTGAGACAATTTTTGACTGAGATGTTAATACTGGACAAGTGAAAAGAGTGTTGATGTCAAGGCTGAAGAAAGGCAAAAATATAGGGGGCAGAGGAGCTAAGCCAAACCACGGGGAAGTGCGTAAGGCAACCAGCTCTGACTGCCAACACTGGCCACTCAGCTTTTCCTATGGTGAGCCACAGGCTGTGCTGGAGACTCTTCAGACCTATAACAAGGCCCCAGTCTTTCCATAATTTTCATTTCTCACCTCCCTCATATCCTTTTAAATCTATATTTATAATATTTTTTTACAGGGGTGAGAGAAAGGAACAAGCAATCAATTGATCATTAATCTCCAATCTTACTGTCAGAAAGGAAAACAGTCTTTCGACAGAGTTAATTTAATTATTTTTATGGGAGACTTAAATCTCATTAAGAGTATTATTTAGTAACAGAAAATCCCCAGGAGTGGAGGCACTGGAAGGCAAAACTGAGCCTGTCTTCAGCATTCCCAGCATTCAGAGCATTCCCAGCTCTCCTGCCCTGGTGCTCTCTGCTCCTTGAACAGGGCTCGTGCAGCCGTTGCCACCTCACTTCCAGAGACAAAGATCACACCAGCAGAAGAAAAAGGGAATGGGGTGCTTCAAAATGAAGCAGCAGAAAGCGGATGTAATTTAAAAGCCATGTAAGAAGTCTAAGCTGCCCGATAATAAGTTAATTTGCTTTAGCTGGCTGAAATCATGGGCTGCTTTGTGTGGATATTCTCTTGAAAAGCTTGGATCAACTGTTAACTGATTAACTGTTAATTGAATATATGAATATTTGGTGCACCTATTCCTGGTATCTTTGTTACCTAGGCAGGTAACAAATGAAAAATGCAAATGCTCTCCAGACAGATTCGGCGTAGATAATATAATTTGCTTCAAATGAGAATTGGCTGCTTTCCAAGAAGCAACAACAAATAAAAACTCTTACTCAACCCGTCCTGGAAGACAGGGGTTTCCACCGAGGGACAGCAAAATAACAGAAATTTAAAATGTGAGAAGAGTAGCTGAAGTATGAAAGGGCTTTTTCAGCACATGCACAGCTCTCTCTCAGGATATGAAGTAGCAGCTAACTGGAACACTAGTGTGGAGTTCCCTAACTTTTAAAAAAATAAATTAATTCCTTCTAATGTGGCTGCACTGGGTGCCACACCTTTGCTACTAGCTTCTAGCAGTCAGCACACCAACCGTTTTGTCACTCAGCCCATAGTGAGACACTACGTGTTGTCACACTGATGGCTGGCATCAGGCCCACGCTGAGAAATGGCCCAAAGCAACGTTGCCAGAACACGTTTAGCACCTCCAATGATGGAAAATGCTTCTTGGTGCTACAATTTTAAATTGTTTAAAAGCTCAGATGCCTATTGAGGTCAATGTATGTGTAAAAGACAAAACAGAAGCTGCAAGTTCTGGGTTGCTGGGAGTCCCGATGTTACGGTTTGAGGAACTCACAACAATTTGTTGTTGCTCAGACAATTATTCTGTCACCTGATGACTCCTCACCACCCGGGAAGGAGAATCAGGAAAAAACAAGGAAACCCAAGGGTTGAAATATAAATAACACTAAAGAACCAATATAAAATATGCAAAGATTATACTCAGACCATTCTATCAGCAGAAAGCTGTACAGTCCCAGCAGGGGACAGCAAACATTGGACACTGCGAGTGCTGTGGCTTCAGGAGAAAGGGAAGGGCTCAGGGGTCCAGCACCGGGGCAAGAAGTTCTCAGGATGGCAGCCATCAAGGGAGAGAGAGCACTTCTCAGCAAACTTTCTAATTTACATTGCATGTGACATTCATGCCATGAAACAGTCCTGTTGGCCAGCTTGGGTCAAGTGCCTGGATCTCACTACTCCTCGTACCTGCACCTGGCTAATTCAAAAACACTAACACCTTGAAACCTGCACACCATAGCTCACTATAAAGTAAATATTTTCACAAATTAAGACACTAGAGTCTTCTAAAAGCGCAGTTTTCCTAAGCATCAGAAGATAAATTAGTCCTGTGTCCCTCAAACCAGGACACCTGGTACAACACAGAAGCAATGATGTCCACCAGTCTGCCAAGGCAGACTTGACATGGACGTCCTATCTACATCCTTTGAACATTTGCATTGGAAGGGATGAAGCGTGTGGGGAAGGCACGGGGGCAGTGGGGAAGCCCGGCTGCATCCTGTTAGTATCTAGTGGCTAAGCACAGAAAAGCAGAGACATAAAGAGGAGTAATGTGTATGAATAAACTCTTCTGAAGGAACAAAGAAACCTCTGCCTGGAATCTGGCCCTCATGACAAATCCTTAATCCATAATGCTTGCCTCACCCTTGTTCCAAAGCTGGGTTTATTGACCTAAAATGTTAGGCACATGCAAGAGCATTTAAGACAGGCATGTGCTTCATGTCATACTTATCTTTTAGAACAGGAAAAAGGAGGACAATTGGTTTTCCTCCACGTTCCAGTTTCAGCCAAAATCTGAAAGGAATAATAGCATAGTATCTAGGACTGCTCCTTTAGGCAGTTTTTATGCTAGATAAAATTCAAACCAGAAACTATCCTACCATAAAAACAAATGCAGAAAGATAAAAAGTTTGTAGCAGAAAGTGGAAAATGACGGTTATATACTGGATTTCTCCGTAGCTATTTCAGTATCAGTAAGAAAGTCATGAATAAAAAGAAATTGAGCTATAGCTGGACTGACCACGCTGAAAGTTTTGATTTGGGCCCTGAATTTTTGGGTTGCTAGTAAAGAATATCTCAAGACTGAGAAAATCTCACACTGAAAGAATGCAAGATCAGGTCAGGGAGGGAACACTTCCTCACCATGGCATGAAAGGTTGAATCTGGAGATATTAACCAAACACAGAGCTGAACTGGGATCGGAGTGATATCAAAGCAAGACCTATTTTCTTCAGAAACAGTTGCCATGCTGAAGCTTTCTGCTCACTATTTTTAATATAAAGAAACTGAGCTGAAATCCAGAGTTATTATGTTTGGTTTATTAATTTACTCTGTTTGCTCAACCTCATATGTCAGGAATTTCAGAGCATCACCAGAAGTACAGATGTCAGCAGTTGGCAGCCAGTGATTTCTGGCTGCTCAAGGGTAATTTTTCTCTTGGATTCCCCCTGTGAAAGGTTTGAAATTCACCATTAAACAATATCACATTTCATGCCTACTTGCTACTTCAGGTCCAGGAACTGAATTTTGTCTGAATAGTATAACAGTAAAAGTCAGAGAGGCTGTTTGCTTTTTGATGTTGGATGGTTCCTATGTATGACTGCAGTGCCATAAACTGTTTGTACCTGTGATCAAATCACACATCGTAAAATAACTAACATACACTTCTTCCTACAAATGGGTTTTTAAAAAAAAAAGGAAAACGTGTTTTCCAAACAGGAGATTAACAATTAAGAAATGATTACTGATTTTGGATTTCAAAGCAATATATTGTGCTGATTTTATTTTTACTAGCAAATACTGACTGCTAGATACAACCAAAGAAATCTTTTTCATTCCTGTACTATCACTTCATTACACTTATGTACTTGGAGCTTAACTTGAACTGTGTAGGACTGAACAGCAACAATGGTTCTCTCTGCTCCACATTTCAAACTAACTACAAGGTTAGGAAGTTCTGCATTTGAAGGCCGTGAATCCGGCTTATGAGAAAAAAAGAAAGTTGGACTTAAAAAAGTTATTTTAGTACACATTGAATAATTTATAAAATATGAGCAGTTCATGCCATAGATGTGGAAATTAAAGAGAAACCTCTCAGAAAGGCTACAGGTCTTGCTCGTACTGCTCTAGTAGCAAGAAACATTAAGGCAAGATCACACAAAAAATGACTAAACTTTGGTTAAAAAAAAAAAAAAATAAATAAAAAAAAAAAAAAATAAATAAAAAAAAAAAAAAATAAATAAAAAAAAAAAAAAATAAATAAAAAAAAAAAAAAATAAATAAAAAAAAAAAAAAATAAATAAAAAAAAAAAAAAATAAATAAAAAAAAAAAAAAATAAATAAAAAAAAAAAAAAATAAATAAAAAAAAAAAAAAATAAATAAAAAAAAAAAAAAATAAATAAAAAAAAAAAAAAATAAATAAAAAAAAAAAAAAAGTGTTTTCACTGGAAGACAGCGTACTGCCTTTCCTAAAGCACTGCTACTGAAAAATTCAGCCTTGCAAGAAGATGACATTGGATGTCAGCGACACACAAATTTGTTTTGTCGCCCTGGGGCAAGAGAGACTGAAGGACAGGAGGGCTGCAGTGAGCATAAGGCAGATCTGCAGATACCTTCTGTGTCTGATCAGCAGCTGTGCAAACCTCCTTTGTTTTGGGAATAAAGCACTCAGCTGGGACCAACTCATGCTGCTCACTCAATAGTTCTTGCAGCAGCATATCTATGAACTGCCTTGTACACAGAGGTACACTTTAAGTGTACATGTATGAAAATTATCTTGCTATATATTAATATATTTCACTTCAAAACATAGAGCTTTTATTGTGCTTTAAAAGAATAAGTAAAGTATTATTTTACTACCAATGTAACAACAGCCCAAAGTTTAAATGTCTTACCCTAAACACAGAGTATGCCAGTGTGTCTAGAGTGAGGACCCAGGAGTGACTCCCAGCTCCCGATATAAAGTTCTTTTCACACTGGAAATCTATGAACAAACACCCACTGAATATACTAGAGGTCTGTGATTTCCCCCAGACAGAAATTTAATAAAGATATTTCATCTGTTCCGGAGATATATATTTTAAAACAGCAATATTCTAAGGATGAAATTGATTTTTTGTTTTAAAAGGTGATAAAATCCATGGTCCCTTCTATGACACTTAACTGAAGAGCCCATCATGCAGATGAACTTAATAGTATGGTGTTATGTGCTGATTATCTGAGTTATTGCTGATGAGCATATTCTACTATCAACAATAATTAATCAGTTAGCTTAAAAAAGTTAGTATACAGTGTTTTTCACCTCCAATAAATCAAGCTGTATAAAAACATAAACATACAAGAGAATGTTTATAGATGGAAACTCTGACCTAAGGCTTTAAACAGACTCAGACCACCGGAGTTTTGTCCTCTTGTGATTCACATGCCCCGTGCAAAGGGTTGCCTGCATGGCACTGGTGATTCCCCTGAGCAAATCCTGAGCAAAAGCCCTTTGCAGCAGGAACCTTTAGCAAGGAGAGTGACATCCCACGTGGCAATGTTATGTCTTATGTCAGCGAACGAATTTTTGGAGTCAAAAGGGCAATGTAGTTGCCCTGATAACTTCCTGACAATAATAATAATAAGCATTTTTAAGTAGTGATACAGACAAATGCCCACGATTCATTTCTTAGCAGTGGCATTCATTCCAGCAGAAGTTTTCTAACTGAAAAGACAAAAAAGTAGTGGAGCTTTTTTCCTACACTTATTAGTTGGGAACTAGGAATGAATGGAAGAGGAAAATTAGACAAAGGCCAGTAGCAATCAACTAAACTAAGCGAGTGAAGTCAGAATAGACATTATTTCTGTGGAGAAAGAGCTTCCATCCAAGCAGCATCAAACCAGTTTTGCAGTTTTAGTAATACAAAGTGCACAAAACAGCAACAGAAGATTATGCTCATATTATTATTTTTTTCAACTTCCCTTGCAGTGGGGAAATTAATCCCCCTGAAGGAGGTGATAAGCTCAGGGTTTCAGACCTTTAGTGTTGCATTAACAGGAAGAGAAGGGGAAGGAGAGATGGAACACAGTTGGCGAGTCCATTTAGCACGTCCTTACAACTTTACTTCAAAATGCCATGAATCCATTTTGAGAAAGTATATCTTTGTATTTCCCCCTGGAGCATAGCTTATACAGCGTATTTCAAGCCACACTTCCATCAAAGCAAATCAACCCCAAGCAGAGGAAATCTGAGAGATTTTACCAGCTACTTTGAGGTTCACTTTGAGGTGACTTCTGAGGCACAAGTGTCCACTGTGCTCTTCTCTCATTGCTCCTCGATGCAAAAAAGAGATCTGGTAGAGGGACATTGATTTAACCCATGAGCTGGTTTTGAAAGCTTCATGCTGCCTTCTGGGCCTACATGAGTTAACAGCAGTAAAGGTGATCTGCTTGCATTAGTCCTTTACACATAGACATTAGATGCTCCCACAGAAAGCTTTAAAACCATTGTGAAAATCTTAGTCTTAGCCCAGTAAATCAGAAAGACATTCTGAGTTTCAAAATTTGCGTGCTCTCATAATAAAAGCTCCAAGATAGTATAGCAACTTCCTCCTCTGCGTAAGCACGCAGCTTTTAGTGATCTGCTTTAGAGGCTGAAGTCCATGACATAGTCAGCATGTGGCTGACATTATGAACGACAGCTAAATAATGGTCAGATAGTATAACAAGTATATATGTATACATATTAAATCACATATACAAGCTACGTTCCTACACATGTATTGCTGTTGAAGAGTAACATTTGTGTTTCCTAGAGATATTTGCATGTGATGTTTCATAATAGAAATGGGTAAAGATAAATATAAAAAATTAATATATATAAAATTTAAAAAAATATATGAAACTATTTAAAATACTGTTAAAAAAAAAGAAAGAGAAAAATGAAATTCCCTGGATAATACGCTACCTCAGAAAATGCATGTTTTCTCAAGAGGCCTTTCAGCGTATTCATGAAAATGATCACATTGAGTATCTCGCCGCACTCCATAGCTTACAAAAACCATTCTCAGCAACTTCAGTGGCAGGTAGCAGCAAACTCAGACTTGTTGCATGGGAAACAGCTTCAGGTGAGGATGGGTGTAGACGCAGGGGACCCCTGGCTGGCAGGGGTGGGCTGGGACCCTGGCTGCCCGGCCACCCACACCCTGCTGATGGAAGAGGTTGCCAGCAGAAATCACCAGCTTAATTTTTTAAATTGGCTCTGTATCCTTTGGTCCACTTACAAAAACATAGATAGGGGACTACGGAGTCTGTAAAAGCTGTTTACATCGCTTTTAGAACTTTGTTTTTTAATGGAAACAGTATATTCTGTCATTTCAGTCAAAAAGACTCAAACATTTACTTTGGAAAGAAATCATAAGGACCCAGAGCTGCCACTGAAATGCAACAAAGACAAACATTACTTTATGTTGATTAATTGATAAGGTATGTAAAAAAGTTTCAAACAAAAAAAAATATCGTGTAAGCCTGAGGTAATTTCTTTTATTTCTCTGCCATGAATTCCCTCTTTATCCTTCACACAGGGAGAGAACAAGTGGATTCATTTTGGTCTCTGGCACAATGTACATGTTATAAACACTACTTTTTTACGGCCTCTTTAGCTCATTAAGGTATCAAAAGTTTCACTAGACTTCATTCTGCGTAGGATGCTAGGCACTGTTGGACATCGGACGCTTGGCAGAGGCTTCTCGTGTTTTACTTGCCAAACCTCTAATGAGAAGTTTGCCTTTGAAGTTTTTGCCTACTTGCTGTAGGACCACTGTGTCCTATGGTAATCCCATTTCCTACCAAGAAGTCTAACTAGGAAAAGGTTTTTTTGACCCATCTAATTCTTGGAGACAGAGATTATGTAGCCTTATGTCAGGGGAAAGAAAAATACAACTCTGAATAACCTGACACCTGTGTCAGCGAATGGGTGGGTTGCTGCTTTTTCAGCAGCTGTCTACTGTAGAAAACATAGTTCTAAATCAGTCATTTAAATTAGTTTCCTTGTTCCTTATGCTCTTAAAAAGGAGCAAGTGAGAAACCCAGGTTTATATCTACATCCTAGAAAAATCCAGCAATGGTTTCATCACAGTGAGGCAGCTTTTTATGGTCATGACAGAGCACTGAAATGATGATCATGGAATCATGCTTAATGCACAAATATGGATTACAATTTGGATCAATATTTCACATTTTTCAAGAGAAAGCTTTTTATTAGGTGGTTAACAACTAAGTTTCAAATATCCCTGGCCTGAAAATGAATAGTGGTACTTCATACTTTGCCAAAAGTGGGGGAAGTGGTTGGTCTTTGCATATACTATGAAGATATCCAAGAAGACTAAGTTTTTGAAGGAGCTTGTTCTTGAAATACAACAGAGAACCCTTTGGTGACCCATAGTAGAGACTAAAGCATCGTAACATTGCCAGAAAAAAATTCACAGGTTAGATCACTTAAAGGAAATTCACCTTGGGTATCACTATTTATTTACCCATGCAAACTGGTTTTTTGTGCTGGAGATCTAGACCACTGCTTGTATTGTGGGTGTCAAACATAAGGACTTGCAGTCTGTGAAGAGTGGACTACAGTTGTCCAAGGAAAAAGAAAGAAATGTGGTACGACAGGGGGCCATCTGAAATCCCTCAAACAGGATAATTTGTTAGTAAACCTTATGAACTGATTATTCTTTCTGCATTACCAATTTCTCCCCTAACCATTTCTTCTTCTTTCTTCTGTTGAGCCTCTCATCTCTTATCATCTTTTAAAGCCATTTCATTCTTCTTTTTTTCAAATTCTTTAAGTCTCACTCTTTCTGCAACATGCAAAACTGGTTTGATTTACTGAATATCAACTTATTTTTATGCTTCTGGATATTTTCATGTTGAAACTTACTGAGGATCCATCCCCTAGTTATGTGAGATTGTTGTATCTATATTTAGATTTTTTATTTTCACAGTATTTGAATGTCCTGGCAAAAGATCAGTTTTGTACAAATAACAGTAATTCAGAATTACTGGACAATGGCAGGCAGGAAAAGACTCTTAGGTGTTAAGTATCAAGCCTTTGGATATTTGTTTTCTGAACATTCGCAACAGCTGAGGCCTCTACAGGATTTCTTCACTTGAAGAATAAAACCTAAGGCTCACTTTATCCTGATCACTGTCTTTCAGAACACAAAAGCATTAGGAAAGTCGTATTTAAAATATTATGTCTGTGAAACCTGAAGAAATTATTTTAAATACAGTTCACTGGAAAGACATGTTACAAATGGAGTTTCACCAAATTAAAGATCAAATGTTAATAAAACTCACAGGAAACTGCATGAGATGAGAACATTTTGCCATCCCTTTCATAGAGAGATAATAGAAAATTAATAATAGAAAAATAGGTATTAAAATAAAAGGTCAAAAGTTTCATTTGCTCTCAGCTGGGTGCATAGATTGATGAACGAATTTACACTGAATCATGAAAATAGATACTTCCCTCAAAAGCTATAGTATAATAATTACGTTTCTTGTGTAACAATTTTTTTTCTGTTTTACAGACAGTTAAAATATGTGGTTACTTCTCAGTCATCACATTAACATTACTGTTTCTTCAGAGCTTTTTCTCTGGCTTCATACACTTCATGCTCTAGATACTATAGCTCCCAGTACTTATAAATGATTTACACAGATTACACAATGCTTCATTTATGTATAAAAATTATACGAATGCATTGGAGTATGAATTGGGAAAACAGAGTCAGCTTTATGTAGTACATTTTCCAGTTTCCATAGTATTTTCCTAATTCTGTCAAGTTAATTCATGTACTGCTAGACACTTGACTTTTAAACAGACTCCAATTGTTGGTTCAAGAGAATTCTAATGAATGTTATTTGTTCCCCTTCGTTATTATGCATTTGTGAATGGCAATACTCATCTTCCACCACAGGAAAATAGTTTTCTACAATAGGAGAACGCTGGTTCTTTTCCTCAAAGCTATGTGTTTTCTCTCATGAACAGTACCCTCTTGGAACTTAAACATAGGAGGGAACCCAGAAGACATACCACAGAATTTCTTAGACTGACCCTGACTGTATTTTGACAATAACAGTGCCCTGATACAGAACGCTTTTTTTCCAGTTGTATCTTTTTACTAATCTTTTCCTCCTCTTCTGCAGACTCAGTAACTGCACTGGACTTCATATTGCTGCCAGACAGCATTTCAGTTTAAATCATTGAACTAGTCAAAGATTTGACCATAAAGGTTATGCTGAAAAGTAGTGGAGACTCTGCTTTACTGAGATAAATAATCACCAAGACTTGCATCCCAGTACACAAAGTAATAACCAGTGAAGGTCCTTACTTGGTCTAGTGGGAGGTGTCCCTGCCCATGGCATGGGGGTTGGAACTAGATGGTCTTCAAGGTTCCTTCCAACCCAAACCATTCTATGATTCTTGGTGGCTGTCAGGCTAAAAAAGAACAATTTGGAAGCATATCCAAACCATTGTTAACAGAGAGCAAACATTTACTAGCTTTTCATAGGTGGTTACTATAAAGTTGATATCACCCTAGGTATTTCTGCCCCTTCTTCCTCCTCTAATGCAATTAGGAGCATCAAGATGCTCATCTGGCCACCACAGTCAAAGCACCATGCCCTTAACACCATCAGGACCCCAATACTCCCCTCTCTCTTCTCCAGAAAGTCTCATTCTGCTTGCACCCCCCACCTGCACCTGGTAAGTTTGGTGAAAGGAGAGTCAGATGGGGAATGAGTAGAACATTTTTACTTGCAGGAAAACATAAAAAGGGTGCTGATAAATAAGTCTTGAGCTTGACTTCAAGACTGGAAGTTGACCTTTAGATATTTTAATATGATCTTGCTGCTCAAAATTAATGCTGATCCCAATAATAAACATATTATTTATTATAATAAATAATGTAAATAAAATAATACAAAATAATGTAAATAAAATGTAAATAAAAAATGTAGCACACACATTTTCCTGTGCTTAGTGTATTCACCTGATGCATATCTTCTTTCATGATGACCATGAGCAAAGTCCCATTGGGTTGGAATTCCTATGGGCTCACCCATTGGGCTTTCTCCGTACCGTGAACTCCATGGGACGGAGCATCTATCAACATGCTTCCCTTTCACCTGGCTCCCATGGCTGAGCGATCTGTAGCCAACAAGAAGATTAGTACAATAAACAGAAACATATCAGATGCAATGAACAGTTCTGTACCTACATTTTTGATATATAAAAATAGTAATTAGATTTATTTACATCTTTGGATTTTCACAGCTTGCATTTGTAACGATGACCTTTGAGTTTGGCATTTCCTGGCAGTTAATGACCTGTGAAGCTCAGACCTGGTGGTTTCACCATACCTTTTACCCCAACTAGCCATTAGTTGTCAGGAAATGCCCTCCCCATTGGTCATTATTCCTTAATTATGTTCATTGATTCCACCTGTGAAATTCACCCTGGGTGCATTTTAAAGCATTATAGGAGTGTGTCAACGAAAATATTAGTGATGACCTTTTTTTTTCTCTCTAGTGGGTGTTGTATGCTATTTGCACTTTTAGAGTTAAGGCTATTTCAACTTTTTTCCATTATATAATTCTCCCCCCTCAATGGTTTATAACTGTGCAATAAAAATTCACTCAGTTTGAATCTTGGCAAACAAGGTTTTAAGTTGGAAAAAAAAGTCACTACAGCCAAGTTGGAGTTTAAAGAGTGTAAAATATAAAGGAAACTGAATTTTCTTAAATACATTTTTGTGCTTGTATAAATGAAAAACAGATTAATTCTTTATATTTATTGAACTTTGATTGCCATTCGCAAAATAAGTTCACTGTTGAGTGTGTTTTCCTTGGTCTGAAGGTACAGGCATGTTAGATATATTACTTATTGTCAGACTATGGAATGAAGAAAAGTGGTACCTAGGAAAGAAAAATAATCATATGAATAATTAACTTGAACTTTAAATAAAGCTCAGAATGCAAGGTTTTCCCAAGGTTGTCTACTTAAGTAGTGAGGCAAAGCATTCATTTAAATGAAATGCAATCTATCTCCCAGTCTCAAAAACTTAGGGGCCCATTTTCCTCTGAGAAGTACACTATACCTTCTGTATCGTATTTTTATCTGATTTTTATTTACCACTAGGACATCTTCAAGGGATCTACCTGAAGCAAGAGGCTCTGATGCATCTCTTAGTTGCTTTAGAAACACTTGTGATATTAGTGATGTAGACGGCAAAGCAGCCAGGACCTCTGGATGCATCTAAAGAGATGCAGTGGTGCCCTGGTGAAAAGGAAACGTGTAACAAAAGATGCTGTTCACAAAGCACTACTTTTCTGTGGCTAAACAAATCCCTTATCACTGCCATGTAAGACAGATGTATTACATTTATCATTTTGATCTCAATGATGGAAGGTGCTGTTAACTGAAAAGCATCTCAAAGTGCTCAGAATTTGGTCATTCAGCTGTGTGAAGCAGGAAAATTTTATTTCAAAGACAAGTAGATGAAGAGAGTCTCAGTTTGCAAACACATGAAAGATGTTTCTTTTGATATCTTTACACAGTCTGTTTTACGGATCTTTTCTGTTTAAGCACAGGAGCTGCAAGCTCTGGAGTCATTCATGAAAGGATTTTAGCTGCAATCAATTGTGAGTAAGTGCTAGGCCAGAGGCTTAGAGTTACACAATCATGAAGCATTTAATTCTATTAGCGATTTTCACGTATGAAAAATAAAAGTGACTGAGAAAAAAGATGAGGAGAAACATGAGCAGAAAGCCAAGATCTAAAATGAACCCAATGGTGTCAGGTCTCATACGGAACTCCAGAATAACTTTTCTTTTGAAAGATGCTCTGATCTCTCCTCTCAGAGGAGATCTCTCCTCTCCTCTCCTCTGTCCAGTCAATTGCCAGTATTTTATGGGAGTAAGTGTTCCTCTGTCCAGTCAATTGCCAGTATTTTATTTAGGACTCTCTTTATTTTCAGAGCAAAGAGACTTTCAGCAATCTGTAGTTTACTGCTCAGCCAGTCTAGAAGTCAGTTTCTGGGACCTTCACCCAGCTCTACTTTCAGTTATGAGGTTAGCTGCAAATATACCTGAAATTTGTCGCTTCATCTATTACACTATGAGTAAAGATGAGAAAAGTCTGAACAGCCAATCATCTTTTCCCCCTTGTCTCAGCTTTAGCAAGCATTTAAAGTTTCATATAAAGAAAGCAACTTTTCTTTCCCCCCCCCCTTATGGTCAGTAGTCACTGTCATTGGGATGCTGAAAGCTGGAAAAGAACATTACCAACTCTCTAAAGGAGAGTTCTGCTCATATGGTACTTTCAGTCAAAATTCTTCAGATTTGGGAAGCTAAGAAGACTTCTGCAATGCAGTTATATTATGCATGTCCTCTCCAAAACAACAAGCTTTTATAAAATGCCAATGTGGAATTGAAAACTACTGCTTAATGGTTAGAATGAAGTTCCAAAACCCACAATTCCTGATTTTTATTGTTAATGTTACATTGTTAACATTGCCACACAGTTGTTCTCTGGCTTTGGGAAGTCATTTACTTACCTTCTCCTGGTTTCTAGCTTTATACTTCAATTTTTACTGATGTGAGAAGTTTAATGTATCTAATATGTATCTATTATGTAGCATACAGTCTACATTTTATAAATGTAAAATAAGTAAGTGTGCAAGGTCGACACTGTAAAGAACTCTGAATACCTTCACTGGAGGTACATACATGCAAATGATTTAAAAAACATGTAATAACCACAATTTCAATATTTCAAACAATGTATTTTAATTCATCATGTGCCATTGATAATAGTTAATTAAAGGTGTACAGTAAATTCACCTCAGTTATAATCCCATGTAGATGTTTAGTGCTGCACCAAGAATAAGCTGGTATCGTCCATATTGTCCTTCAGAGATTAGTAATCATGAGAAAGTAAGAAATGTATTCCATTTTGTACTGTTTCCCACAAGTCTGACACAAAATATATTAGAAGAACTTTGGCAAGGCCCTGATATAATAAAATATTCAGTTTACAAAGCAGAAAGTATGCCCCCTTTTCTTTCATAAATCTACTATAACAGGCACTTGTGGCAAAAAATACATTTTTGAACACAGAGAAAACACAGATTACTGCATAATCATGATGTAATTGGTTGAAAGCCACCACGGCTGTTTTCTGTTGCAAGCTATATAAAAGGTTTTTGACTATTTTAAGTTCAGGATGAAATGAAGTGAGAGGAAGCCTCCACAGATTTAACTTTGCTGGAAGTCACATGAGCAAATGAAATGAGATCAACTTGTAAAGGCAATCTGTAACTGGAAAGATTTCCTCATGGCTGCTGCCTTACTAAGCTCAGAGGACAACTAAAGCAATGTAGACCATTACTATGTTGTTAGGGGGCTGAATGCATTGCGCTGATTTTCTACTGTGCACACTTACATCAAGTTAGTCAGACATTGATGGTAGCTCATTCGCTGATCAGCATAGCAACATAACCTTCAAACACAGAAAACACCAACACAGAAATTAATCCTGTTCCCAACGAGTGCTGTGCATCTGGCTGTTTCTATGAACAAACAAGGGATTTTTCCAGGAAGAAGTATTAGAAATCACTCACAAATGTGTTGCATCGATCCAAAATATTTATAATCATTTGACTTGGGCACAGGGTTTCCATTTGCACGCACACACACACAGGCAGACAAATCCTCCCCAGCTCCCTCTCTCTCCCCCTCCCTCTCTCTCTCATGCTTTCTTATAAAAGCAGTTGCTATTTCCTGACTGGCCTTCTTCCAAATTTGTGAACTAATTTAATTTGGCACCTTTTAACTCATTCCATTATGCCCACCGCAAACCTAGCCTAGGAAAAAAAAAAAAAAAAAGGGAAAAAAAAAAAAAGAAAAAAAAAAAAAAAAAAAAAAAAAAAAAGGGAAAAAAAAAAAAAAAAAAAAACAAATTTTTTTCTTTTTT
>NW_015090920.1:12387095-12577568 GCF_001431845.1 Calidris pugnax
AGCCAGGAGGTAAGCTTTCACTTTTAAACCAAAGTATTTCTAATTCTTCTTCTAATCATGAAAAAAAAAAAAAAAAAAAAAAAGGGAAAAAAAAAAAAAGGAAAGAAAACACGGGATTGAAGCAAGGAGGTGGACAGAGAAGAAAACTAAAGGAGCCAGGGAGCCAAGTGTACCGATGCTGGTGTATAAAGCCAAACATATAGGGCTACCAAAAAGTATGCGTACACTGCACTATGCATTTCCACAGAAGCAGAGGTGCGAGCTGGAAAGGGTAGGGCTGTGGTTGCTTGCAGGCTTCCCAACCCAAGCCCAATGTGGTGCCTACAGGACATGACTGCTTTCAGGCATCTGCACACAACCTTCTTGGAGCTGCCTCCAGCCTCTCCCAGCATCACTCCATGGGGCAAAAGAATCACCCCATCTCAGGAGACTCTCCAGGATACTGCTATCCTCCCACCTGAATGGATGGAAAATCCTGGGATTTTCTGGAGGCTTTTAGATGCCCCTGCCCAGGAGAGGTGCTGCAGGGAGGGAAAGGCATCTGCACCACCCTGCCAGGTGACAATTCCCCCCAGCAGCAAGGAGGAAACTGTAAACAAAGTGTGACGGTCACAGCTGGGCTCCTGCGCCGGCATTGAGTCAGCACAGCTGTGTGCTCCACCACCCCCCGTGCAACAGCCCAGCTGTATGGAGAAAGTGTCCCAGCACCACAATCTCGGGCATGTGAGAACAGAAGAAGTCATTGGCCAGGTTTGGGCAAGGATTTTGTGTGATACCACACTGGACTCTGGCATCTCACGTTGTCTGCAAGGAAGTCATGGGAGAGTAGCACAGGTAGAGCAAGCAACGAGTTAAAAATGCAGTGGGTACACAGTCAAGAGCATCTTATTTTTTCCACTCATGCAGCAAAGTTGGGAACCCAATTAAATAAATGGCATGTGGTTTCTCAGGGTATCTACAGTTCTGCACTCAGTCTTCTCAACAGTTAACCACTTCAGGATGGGGAGCAGTGTTATTTAACATGCCATATGCCAAATTCAGGAATTGCAGCAGAAGGGGCAGAAATAACTGATCCACCCAGCAGAGAGCGAGACTTACATGAAATTATCCGTGAGCTCCCACTGGGACAAGGCCGGGAAGGCACGCATGGCTGGGAAGGGGGTCATGTTCTTCTGATGTTCTGCGACAAGATTATCTTGTATAAACAGTCACTTGAAATTCATCTCTGCATGTTATCACAGTTAGTCTTGTCAGAAGTGGTGTCTGAACCAATACAGTGATATTATACAGGACTTTCACATTTTCACAGTTCCAAAAAGTCCCCCTCTCCAGCAAGGCCCACTCCCTAACGCATTTAGATTGTTGTCGCAGTGAACTAATAAAAAATTAAAAGAAAACTCTCCAAACCGCTGCTGCCTTGTAACCAGAATTTCCCAGAGTTACCTATCAACATCATGGCTGGAAAAAACATGAAAGTTTTTTCTTTTTCTTCTCAGTACAGTGCTAAGGAGAAATAAAGCTGGTTTGTGGTTCACAGCTCACAGCAGGCCTGTGCTTTCTGGAAACGGCCCATCCGTGTTCACCTCGCCTGTCGAGGGGAAAGCCATCCCTTCTCTGAGCTGTGTCAGCCTGACAGGCGTGTTTATCTCTCTTAAAATGAGGTTCTCCTCCTGTTTCATGAAAACAGTAACTGCAAATTATTTTCATGAATTCAGAGTAATACAGTGAACAGGTGAAACGTCTCAGGAAAGACAACACGGTCTCTTGGAACAACACACGTTCCTACTTAAAATATCGAGAGAGCTGGAGCCCGTTGTTAACAGTAGGAGCATAGGAAAATGATTTTCCACCCACAGAGGAAAAAAAGAATGCAACTTTTAGTCAAGTATAATACTGACACCACTATAACCGAAAGCAAACGCTTTTCAAGTTGTTGCCTCTATTTTTTCAAAAGCTTGATTAAGCTTTATTCTCAGATCATCAGCCACTGAACCCTAAGCTTGTGTAGGATGGGTAAGAAGGGAGTTATATACCCATTTGCAGGAAAACAAAAACAACTGAAAATGTCATGACATATGGACTGCCTAACCAACAAGAATGTACAAATCTTTTTTTTTTTTCTTTTAATGTATATCTGTAAATTTTAAGCTCACATAAAGTAGATACTATTTATAGGGAATGTCACATACACCTTACAGAATTTGCTGATTTGTTTTCATCATGAATTCTTTTATCTGAAAAAACAGACTAAATAGGAGAAAACTGAAGAGAATACGTAAATAATGTGCTGATTAGAAAATGGTGTTTGGTAACTTCATTAATTAACCTCACTAACACCTTTGTCAGCAGAGTTATTCTTTCTTACCTACACCGACATCTCTCTGTTTTAGTAACATTCTTAAACCTGGAAAAGAAACTCAAATTCTAAAATCTCTCTTCAATAAAGCATCTTTTCCAATCACCATCTCACAGTCAGCTGAGTTCACTGTAATCAATTGCTTACACTAATGCCCGTGGCCCTAAGCCAAATGTCATCATTAGGAAAACTTTCACTTTTGTCCTTAGATATAATATGAATTGGAGAAACAAATAAAATAGTTACAAGAAATATACTGTTAAAGTAACATGTTACTACAGCGCTATCATCTAATAGTTGCAAATTATGACTTGCAAAACTGTGATATACAGAGGTCCCTCCCAATAAAATTGATAGAGGTCATAAATAAACATAAATGGTCATAAATAAACATAAGTGAGTGCTCATCTGTATTCAAATACACAAACCAAACACCTTCTCCTTTTCCTTCACTTGTCAAATTTAGATCATTTACAGCCTTCATGACTTTGCAATACCTTTTCCCCAAAGAAAAGCTTCTTTACACAATACCTTAACATCACTAATATATCACTATCACTTATCAACCTTTTTCACCACTGCTCATGTACAAATAAGTTTAAACTAGATTTCACACGTGTATGTCTCTCTTTGTATTTAGTTCAGTAATCAGTAAAATGGAAACTGCAAATTATTGCTTTCTACTTAACTTTATGTTGAAGGTGCTTTATTTTGCCAGAAACAATTCTGCTTGAAATCTTTAGAGCGCAAGGCTCTTTTTCAATATGGACAGAAGCTTTGGGGGAAATTATCTGCATTTACCGAGGCCTGGTAGTGCTGGGAAAAAAAAATACAAAAGCATCAGGAGCAGCTGCAAAAATTAGTAATGCAAAATGGGACAACACATCATAAAATTTGAAGTCAGTTATCTCCTCAAATTGTAGAAGAACACCAGAGCCTAGAAACGTGCAAGTGCATCTCAGTCGCACTGACCTGCGCTGGTGAGAAACCAGAGGGAGATGAGAGAGACGAGGCAATGGAAGGGCAGCGGGGCACACGAGATCACTTTTCTCTCTAGTCTGAGTACAGTCTCAAGGTGTTTGGTTACAGAAAGAAAAGGTGCCAAATCATCAGAGGGAACAGACTATGATGAGAGCCATAAATCTATTTAGATTAACTAAAATTTTCACCATTTGGCTTCAGGCAAAAGAACTAAATATTTTTTCTTGAAACTAATCTGTTTTGACTCTATGAAAAACATTTTCATTGCAATAAAGTTATTAAAGTCTTAGCACTTACTGTTTTGTAGTTAATATAGGAACTTTTTTCTCCTTGCCTGCTAGTTTCTCTGCAATAAATTTCTTTGCACAGGTCGGCTCCTCACTCTAGTTCTCTTATTACTTCATTTAAGAGAATAATTTATTTTAAACCCCAAACCAAACATAGGATTGAAGAGTAGATGTTAAGAAATGAAATAAAAACAAAACAGACCTTCACCTTTCATTATGCTTGTCTCAAGTATCCGCTTTATTAAACTTACTCAGTGTTTAAGTCTGGTTTATTAAAAGCCATCAATGTTTAGCTTATGCTATTTTTAAAGCAGTCTGTACTGTGTATTTTTTAATAGGCTGTCCAAAACAGATGAGTTATTTTATTTTTTTTAAAAAGCAAAGTCAGAATGCTCCAAGATATCCATTTGTATAAAACAGTTAACATTCACATAACCTTGGCCAATGTCATATCAAGTTAATTTTATAAATCAAAATCTGAAATGTGTTTATTGCATCTAGTACACAATACTCATTAAAGATATAATCTAGTTCCCTATTAGAAATCTTAGTGCAGATTGATGCTTACATTAGTGTTTAACCATGCTCTTTACCCATATAAAAATCTCTTTACACTGTCAAGATCATGTAAAGCAGCACCTGTCAGTAGCAGCCTGATTTTTTGTTCTATCCCTTAAATCTCAGTTGATGTACAAAGAATCGCTTATAATCAGCTCAATTATTACCACTCAGTGGAATCCCTGGGAACTTTGTTAATGATTTAGATGAGAGCAAGGTTGATGTATGGTGAATTCAGAAGCAGGGTCCAGCAGCAGCCGCTGCATATAAAACGTTGCCTCTGAGCCATCATTCCCATGATGATCACAGGGAATGCTGCCAAAATAAGGAACATGATTTGGGCTATCAAGTGTTATTAGTTCTAAAGCAGCATGATTGTAGCATTTCCACCAAATCATCACTTTTAGAAATGGATAATTTGGTATGAATCATGTGCATCTCTCATTTGGTATTGCTTTTCCATTTTTCTTTGTATGACACAGCTTGGAAAGTGACAGCAAGAGACATAATGGCTCAGTCCAGCCAGGGAAGTCCTGGTTTCTGTGGTCCTTATAAAAATAAGATTACTGAACAGGTGATAAGAGCAGCTATATATGTTACCAAGAGATCTTTCTCAGCTCTGAATAGCCAACACCTATAACTCTAAAGACAATGGATAGCACAAGATAAATTTATTTGTCTAAACATAGGGCACCTTGTGCTGTTTTAGATGCTGTAAGACATGAGTCTCCTGGCCAAAGCTACAGAGCAATTTTTGAAATCAGTGCGCCTGCCCAAGAAGTGCCCCATTACAGCAGCTGAAACCCGTATCTACAGAAGCCAAGCAGCTCCTCAGAGACAAGTCCCTTTACTCTCCATCCCATTGTGTCTCCAACATGACTACAATGCCAGCCTGCTCTCAGCCTCCTGGGAGCAGGCACCAGTCAGTCTGCAGCCACCAGGACCACAAGAAAATTCACTGATGTGACGGCAAAGGGCATCACTTGGTTCCCTGCAGTCACCCTACCTTTGCCTTCAGCCACAGTCATTTCATTGCCAGCCGGTTCCCCAGCTCCTGAGGGGGATCAGCAGACCATATGGTCCTTACAGGGTGGGTGGCTTGCAGCCCATGCATTTTCTCCTTCCCCAACCTGACTTATGCTTGGCTGTGTTCAGCATCTCATGACTGTTTGGCAGAACTCCTCGGTCACGCTGCGGAGCTTTGCCAAGGCCAAAGGGCAGTGGGTTTGGTGGGAGCCATCTGAGGAATCCCTCTGCAGGCACCAGCACGGGCCAACACCATCTTCAGGGACAGCCAGGGGGACCTTGCATGTACAGGCAGGCACTGTAAGGGATATTGTCCATGCACTGTAACTAAACTTTATAAAGTACAAGTCGCTGAAAGTCCGTTTCTCTTCCCTATAAAAATACATCTATATTTTGCAAAAACAAATAAAAAGCCCCAAACTTTGTTCCATGTCAGAATGAAAAGTGGACATTTTTAAATTCCCAGTAGATACAGCCATGTTTGAGCAAAACTAAATTTCTGGACCTCACAAGTTGCCACATAGCAGAACTGTTATTGCCCTTCAGTCAGCTCTAATTACAAACTAATTGGATGAGTTTTTGTTTCAGACATTTCTGTGAATAGCCTTGAACTACACAGTCATAGCCAAACTTCTTAATTTAAAAAGCTGTTCCTGCCTTTATACTCAAACGTATTGCACACCCTTTTGGAATACCCTGGAAAGCAGGTAAATAATTCAAAACTTGTAGCTCTCCAGCTTATCCCCAAATCTAGTGTCTAGCACATTATAGAAATAACAGTGAAAGGAAATATATGCAAGAGGGAGAAGTCATAAAAACAAAGCCCTATGAGGTTCCCATGTAAGGTCACCAGAAGAGTTCAGAGCGTTGTTTTTCTCCTTCCTAATGGAGGAGCCTAAATTTAATTTCTCTTTTCATTTTCTACTTTCCTCTGTTCTTTTCCTCTCAATCTCTGTTCTCCTCCTTTCTTCTTCTCCAGTTTGAAATTCCATTCCCAGCCATATGTTTCTCATTGTGATCCACCTTCCATTTTTGGTCATACAGCAAAATGTGGTTTGAAGATCCAAGAAAGTCAGAGCGTGTTGACACAAGGACGTTGGATTCTACGTTTTGTCAACACTGAGCTGAAGAGCTTTGGGCCTTGAATCAATTTGAGCCTCCTTGACCAAGGAAACCCTGCAGAGAGTCAGACTAAGATCAACGAGAAAAGATTTTCAAGTGAACAGAGCCATATAAGTATATCTTGCACAACAGGGGAGTGTTTTTTATTTTCTGTATGATCTGCCCTTGCTCCAATATTAAATCCAAACACTTCTCAATTTTGCTTGGCATGCAGCTCTTTGCAACAAAACCAAAAAGCTTTCTCATAGGTGATATACAGTAATGGGAACCTTAAGAGAAACCTGAATTTCAAACATCAGATGGCTTTTTTTCTAGAAATTTAGACAAATAACAAACCCAAACAACTCCAAGGTCTCTCAGTGATCTATTCTGAAAGCAGAGCGGCTGGCAAGTGACGGAGAGTCCCGCTCCTTTTCCAGATGACCTGGGGAATTTCCTGTTAAATTACTGCACTCCCAGACGTCTGGGCATGTGAAAGTGGGTCCACTGGCTAGCAGCTCAAAGTCCGTCCCCTACCTTGTGATTCAACTGAAAACATGTGTATATGTCTGGGGAATGGAAGAGGGTGTAAGGGAAAGAGAATGAAACCAATGTTGACATTATTTGAAATTTGCTTTAATTCATGCTCTGCCAGCTAGCTGAAGATTAATCTCAAACTGTTTATTTTAATGTATCATATTTCTGACTTCCAGCTAGCTATCAGCTGGTGTAATATAAGCTTTAATTTTGGCACCATCAAGTCTTCATTGTGTTTACATTTTCACTCACACTTTCTTTGGTTTTATCATAAGCAATTTTATGATTTAATGGCACTTACTTTCCTGAATAAGAGCAGGTGTAGTTAATTTTTGGAGATGGGAGAAAGACTTTTTATAAACTACCTATTTTCCATGTGTAGTTGCTTGCAACGTCAGGGGCTTGAAAGACACCTTAGTTACACAGCCATTTCTGAGGGAAAGTGAAAATGAAACAGAGGATTATCTGTTTTTAAATTCTGGTTTAAGGATCTGGCTGATCTGATTAAATCTGAAAAGTTTTAATCATTTTTCTAGCCAGGACTCCGAACTCCACATTGAAAATATCATACTTTAATTTAGCTCAAACAGAGCTGTATTATAATCAGGAAATAACCAGGAAAACACTGGCAATATATAATCATAGCAACTAGTAATGAAAATAGATATTTTGCTGACCGAACAAAGTTGTTCTAGTGCAATCCATTCTGTGAAGGAATTTGGATTAGGTCATTTGATCCAAATATCTTGAACCACTTAGAAATATTGCTTCTATGAGTCTTTAAATTAGCGTACGCCCACATAGGCAGACGCTGGGGGGGGTGACTTCAGACTAAGAGCCTGCAGTAACCCTTTGCAGACCCCGCTAGCCATGGCTAGGAAAGGCTGGCTGCTGTCACCTCGCTGGCTGCCCAGTCAACAGCCATGTCCCCAGCTTCCTTCCCGAGGGCAGGACAGGCTGCAGTGGTGCTTCAGTCTCTTCCTGCTCCCTTCGTCCTGCCAAAGGATGAGCCCAGCTCTAGACCAAATTTACAGCTGCTGGTCTGCTTTTAGGAACTGTGGCAGGTTTCCCAGATGACATACTGGTGCATTCAGATGCCTCCGCTACACAGTACTGACACGTCCAAGATGAATTTTTATAAAATTCACGTATATAAAGCTCAAGGATTTTACATTAGACAATGCAATCTGAAGGTTCAGCCATTCTAACCAAGGCCATAATACTGAATCGCCCTAAACTACACTCCAAATAACACAACTCACAAAACACTACAAGACACACAAGTAGGAGGCAAAATACATCACAACTTCTAGCCAGCTTTCTTGGCTTGAGAAAATTTCCCAGCCAGAGAAAGTTACCCTGATTTTGGAGCACACTAGAGAAATTCAAGCAGGAGCAATACATCTTGAAGATGCATAAACCAGTGAAAATAAAGACAACATTTTTGCACCTATATCTACAACTTTTATCCACTTGGGACACAGAAGATGTGCACATAGCATCTGTGGGAGAAAATGAAATGTGTAGGGGTAATGAAAACAGAGAATAAGAAATTATAAAGCAAGCAATAAAAAGAGAAGAATAGAAGACAACTCCTAGACCTCACACAGCCTCTGTTAAACAATGGGAAGAAAATCTTTCAGGAATTCAGTAAGACCTGAGAAGAAATAGAGGGGCTGTTGGAACAAATAGCTCCTGGCTCAAGTTCCACTGAATGACCTTGACTGTGCACATTAGAGCTAGTTGTTACATCAGGCACTGAAATAGAGAACAGACCATTAAAAACTCTGAACATTTCCTCTCATAAGACTCCTTTGTTATAAGACTTTTGTAGCATTTAATAATAATTTCCTCTCTGACTAATGTCTTGTGCAAATTATAATGCCGTTATGTTCTGATGCGAGCTTTTTCCCTCATTTCTTAGCTAATTCATCTTTATAGACGTTCTTCAGCTGCCAGCCAGTACTGAAAAGTTATTAGCTTCAAGTGACTTTAATAGTGCATGGTAGCTGAGGAGAAGTTTAGCAAACTCTCAAAACATTTCTTTACCAACACTTGACTGAATATTATATTTGTCCACTAATTTCTTTTTCTTTGCTGGAAATCCTTCACCTGAATCTCTGCCCTAGTTCATGGCTTTTTCAGCTCTGACAATGAAGACTAGGTAGGTTGCCAATAGGAAGCATAGGAAAGATCAAGACTGAATCAGCTCTTTATGCCCAGTTTACATGGTAGGCTGATCATAGGGTTACTGTAAAATGTCCCCCCCCATTTTTTTCTGTGCAAAAATGTTAATTTTGTCACACACATAGCAGAGCCAAGGCAGGCAGACGAAGCGAGTGAAAGAGTTGCTCAGACTATTCCTTCCTGTGTGATTGGCCACATTCTGCTATCAAAATAAAGGTGTTTCAAGACAGCATGAGTCCAGAATACTGCTCTCACATTTTTTTCCTCTGTGCTCCAGGACATCCATAACCCCTAACACACCCTCTAAGTTATGGTCCAGTCGTACCAATACCTTCACAAATTATTATTCTCTCTGCTTCACGAACAGATAAATTGGGCTCAGTCTGATTAGAAAACTTGGCAAAAGATGTAGCATGATTGATGCACCAAAATATTTGGCTCTGGAAATTCATTTAATACTTGTGCAAAAGATGACTTGTAAGAAACTCAGGTTGCAGGAGGTACTAGAGTGCCTGTTTGTATGTTCACAGTTGGAATTACGTCTGAAATTGCACAATTTCTTCTAAATAGCTTTAAAAATAATAATAATAAAAATTAATCTGTTTGCTTCAGAGTACCTGGCATTCAGTAACTGGCACCCACTCAACTGATCAAGAAGAAAGATACCCCCTTGTTCTGAACAACCTCAGAGGAACCCCACAAATGGGAGCTTACTCATCCTAAAGAAACTTTTCTGGGGAAGGCAATATTTCATCCTTTTGTAAGTTTCCCAAAAGATTCTTCTGACTGGCTGTGAAAATCAGCATGATCTCTCTTTTCTTCTGTTTAGCTTTGTTCAAGTTTAACACAAACAGCCTAAATTCTGTGTGGTTACTGGAACAAAATATAGTGCCAAGGACTGAAACTATTAAATCTTTTCTTTTATCTGTTCCTCATGGATATCACATGCCCAGACAAATTAGGTCGTTCATAACAGCCTGAGCTTAATGTTTTCCCTCTTAAAAAGAAAATGCTTGCGATAACATATGTATAGATGCACCCTTCTGCCATGAATTTATAGCATTTTTTTCCCAATTATGCTAATTAAACAGATGCATAAAGGTTGCAGCTGAATACTGTTAGACTTGCAAGACATATGCATTTGCGGTGATGCCATGGTTAGAAGCTTGCTCAGGATCTTCAAATCATATAGCGATGTATCTTCTTTTTAACAAATTAATTACAGCAGGGGGCAGTTTTGAGTGGCTGGGAGACCAGTTAAAGAATATGATCAGCCAGGTGCTGCTCACTTAGTCACCCCAGGATTAATAATAGCCTAAGTGATAGCGGTACTAATCCCTCGGCAGCAGAGGCCATTACATTCAGCACCCACGTGAAATTCATAAAGCAACCCACACGAGAAAGAGTGGTAGAGGAGAAAGCAACGTGTCCCATGAGCAACATGGGAATTTAGCCCAGCATTTCATTGTACTGAAGGGCCAGGACAGAAGTCGGAGCATTTTGAGATCTGCTGGGATGAAACTGTCCCACAGGACCATGTCCAGATGGATCTGATGCAGCTCTTTGCAGTGAGCGTGGGCTGGACCACGTACATCTCCTGCTTGGGCATCTGGGGAAACAGGCATAGTCTTACCAGTTAGTGTCAACACACCTTAATTCCCATGAAGCAGCACACCCTCACAAGGTGTTGTGTTAGAGACTAGTTAGGGAGCAGCAAGTAAGAATAGAAACACGTGGTTCTTGCACGAGATTTTCCTCTGCCTGTCTCTACAGGCATCCTTCAGTGCTGCTTCTCCCGGATAAATCTTTCCTTCTTTGATCTGGCGGGAGCAATAGGAAGAAAAGCAATGTTTTGTTGAATGCCATCAGCAAAAATAATCCTGTTTATCACCACAGGAGATTACAGTGAGTGTCTGTAACTACAAGCTGTGAACTGAAGTGGTGATGAGATGCCCAGGTTCCCTTTGCCGTGACTCTCGTGTGCTCAAAGCACTGTATGTCTGACTGCTGCCACTCGTCCTGCTGGGTGGGTGGGAAGGCATGGTCTGTCTCTCTGAGGGAAACGGATGAGGAACTTGTTAGAAAGGATCACAAATGGTGGCCGGATTGAGCAGTGGACAAGGTTGCAGTGGTCACAGGGTGTTTCTCACCAAAATGGAATAATGTCATTAAGGCATAAATAAGTCAGGTGTCTAAAGTATAACTAAAGCCTGATCAAGCATGAGGAGAAAATAAAATGTTATGCTGAACTCGTAAGGTATTTTTAAATATGTAACCTAAGCTGTATTTAGTCATATTTTTTCACAGGTTCAAATAATGCAGGTAGAAATATAGTATCTAAATGACCAGTTTTGATGAGGAGACCAGGAAGAGAGAGGGGAGGAAACCAAAAAGAGAAAGCTTGAAATAAAATAAGAGCAAGCCACTTAAAAACACGCATTGTGGGAGGTTCATATGGAACACCCGAAGTTGAAAGCTTGCCTCTCTATTGAATTATAGTTCAGCCTGGTTGACTAAAGATCACTTCTGTGTATGATTATTCTGGGAGTACAGTTTGAGACATTAGTGGCCGACAGACTCCGTTAGCACAGTCGTGAAGAGCTAAAGGAAAAAAATAATTGTATTTAACGTTTTTTCTATTAAACAAGCTATCATTCAAGATCCTTTTTAATACCCATCACTCCAGCCAACTGACAGGTTTTTTGCTGTGTGTTATTTCTGCAGACATGGAAGCCTTCACAGCCTTACAAGAAGGAACAGCCCTCAATCACCAGTCACACCACAGCTAAATAATAGCCTAGACACATTGATCTATTCTTTCCTCACTGCAAACTGTGATAAGAAAGGACCATCTTGCAGTTTCTTGCTGTTTCTCTTTTTGTGCCAGAAAAAAGCCTATCATCTAACCTGCTCTCTGCTGGTAATTCAAGAACATAATACACATCTTTTTAGCAGGAGAGCTATAGTCTCTAACAGCGAATATATCAAATTATAAATCTGGCTTCTCTGAAATCACAGCCAAACAGAAAGCCTATCTATGGTATCTTCTGTGTTACATAAGAGAATTCAGGCAAATCTCTGATGTATTTGAAAGTACTGTGAAATCTTGTGTTACCCAAAGTTTGTTTGTAATAGTGGAGTCATACACTCAAGTATACTAGGTGTCAGCTCTTGTGCTTGGATTCCTCTAATTTTTTTTATGTTGACCATTTCAGCATTATTCACCATCCCACCACGAGATCACCACCACGAGCAGAGAGAATATTTACTGCACTTGTTTAACATCATAGTAAACTCTCTTACAAGCCTTAACTTTGTAAAGTTTAAAATTTATTATCTGTTTTAAAGAGTTTCTGAACATCTCACTTATTTTGCCTTGACCTCTGACTTTTACTCAGTAGACTTCGATTTTATAACATTTATCCAATAGAAAGTGATAAGTATAAACTGAGTTCTTTCTGAGGGAGATGGATGCTATCAGTAAGATTCAAAAAACAAAACAGGAGGAGGAAGCTGAAAAGGTAAGTCAAGTCAAATTTTTAAGCTTCATGCAGGAATGCCTAACCGTGGTAATGGAAGCACAGGCAATTATTATCCTGTTAATTAGTGTTGAATTTCAATTAGACAGGAGTTTAGTTTTTTTCCTTAACTTTATGCATCCTGCCTTCCTGTATATGCATTGCTGAAAAGAACAGGAATTCAGTCAAGTCAAAGAAACACTAACTTTAAAACCAAAGGTTTTCCACAGCTATTGATCAAAGTTATTTATTTAAGGTGAGGTTTTGCTTTGGAATTTGAAACCTCCAAACATATAAATACTGTGTAGGTTTAATTCCAATTAAGTTCACTTGCATTGTCTAACAGCAATATTAAGAAATTAACAGTTTACTAACAATTACGTAGATATCTAATGGAGAAGGAGAAAAAAGAATATACACATGTACTTTTATTGTTCCCTTTAGACATTCCAGCATTTAGCACAACATTTGATTTAGAGTCTTTAAATAAAAAATGCAAACAAAGTAAGAGCAGACCAAAAAAAAAAAAAAATCTACCTTAAAAGAAGAAAAAGCTCAGCAAATTAAACATGCATACCAATAAAGAGCTAAAATATTAACAGTGATGTGGAGGCAATGAGGATAAAGTACCAGTGCTGGGTATTCTGGGATTTAACAGGACCTTCTCTCTGTATGTGAGAGAAGGTCTAAAACTCAGTATCTAGAGAAGCAACAGCCAAAACCCTGGCAGTTTCAGCTGGCCTCCTTAGTTCAACTTTTAGGTAGCAAAGCAGAGAGATTTATCTGTCAGTCTTTGCTTGCTTAGCACAAGCTCTCTGTGAGCATTATAAAAACATTATAATGTTTTAGCAAGCTTTGATTTTGGGGGCACTGACAACTAATACATGTCTAGGAAAACCAAACTGCAAGCATATTGATATCCACTGAACTGATACTTTTATTGCAGACAAAAGAATCCCTCTTTCAAAATCAAGGGTGAGTGCTTTTTTGGTGTAAGATAAGGTAGTATTATACTGTATTCATCAGGTTCATAGGATCTTAAAATACAAAGATCAGGAAATTATTTAAACTGCATATAGATGCAGTTTAAAAACTGGAGATTTTTCTTTACTGTTCTAAAAGAAGAACTACTTTTGCTTGCATAAATTAGTATGAAATTCATTAGCCATTATTAAAAAGATAAAAAAATTGTTAAATCTGCATAAAATGATAACAATTAAGTCACTACATACCCACAGACTTACTACTTTCCTGAAGAAAGAGACATTTGCCAGAGTAAACTGATTCCTTTCATAGAAAAACTATTAACAACAGCAAAAGAGATTAATGCAAATGTTTTACTAACAGCAGTATTGTTGCAGCTGTAATGGTCTAAGGGCACAGGCGAGGAATCATTAGTAAGAAGATGCAATATCTTTTTATTAGACTGACTGACACAGCCATAAAACACTGAAAAATCTTGGACAAAGAACACATAGCTCAGAAGAAAAAGAAAATCCATAAATATGGTAAATCAAATATAGATGTCCTCATACCTCATAGAGGAGCTCTTCGAACAGAGCTCCGTCAAGGCTTCCAATACCTTAAGGTTTCACCCCAGCCGGGGCTCAGCCATTGCACAGAAAGATGTGCCAATGGGGATCTTATTAAATACAGCTGTACCTAGGTATGCTTACCACTTTAAAAGAAATGTATTAGTCTGTTAGAAGAGGTTATACTGCATCAGAGCCAGGACAATGAACTCCAGGGAACAAACTAAGAGAGATGTCACTCAACATGATTTGTTCCTCTGGAATTTGATTTATGACGACTATACTTAAAACCACACTAAAGTCCTGGCTAAAGCCAGACTTAAATTTAAATTTGGATTAACCCTGACTAAAGTTTAAACTGAAGAGGATGACTTTGTATTTATATCTGAGACTGCAGTAAACTGTTTTTTCTCTCATCCTATTCCCTGCGTTTGAGCTCAATGGAAGAAACTGGTCTACTCATCTGCTAAGGAAGCAAAAACAACTGCAATGATTTATAGTCAGACAGTCCCGTTCACTTGTAATGAAATGTAGGTGCTTATTACTGAGATAAAATTTAAAACTTGAAACCTAGGTAAAAAGCTTTATGGTCATATCCAACAGCTCAAGCACTTTGCGCATTAAATCAAGATGGCGTGATACAAAAGAGTGGCCAAAACCAGAATTCATTGTGGAAGAAAAATGTGACAAGGGATCACCAGACCATCAATTCTGTCTAACGTTACAAAAAGTCTATCTTTGAGTTCAATTGGCCTTTCATTCCCACACATGCCTTCAGCAGAACTCAGCTCACAGCTCTCATGAGTTTTCCAGGCAGCTTAACATACATAAACCTAAACACTCGCAGGATGGGTGTAAACATACAGCTAACAATTTTTAGTCAGTCATATGTTAAAAACAATTTGTTAATTTCACTTTCACTACATATATACATTTTTATAAATACATAGACACAAAAACCCTATTCTGTTGCAAAAAATGCTAGCTTTATACAGATGCAGATTCCCTAATGCTACTTGTGGATTTAATTCTGACAAAGGTGACAGAAGAAATGAAGAGCAGAATTCTCCTTTTAGAGGGCCAAGTGAAAGAAACACTTCTGAATATCAGAGTTAACTTAATCCTAATTTGTTTGAAATGTTGTTCACAAGCATCACAGTGTTATCTCCAAAGAAACAAATTGAACTGGGATATTGCCCTGAAGCACTTTTTTTTTTCAAGTTACAAACCTAGAAATTACTGAATGTGGTTGAATGTGTAAGCTGGGCACTGTGGAGACAATGGAAGCCTAAAAGCAGGCTAGAAACTATACAGCTGGGGAATTTGCCAACTACCCATTTCCAGATAAGAAGGGAGATTGCAGAAATGGTGCTGTTAAAATATAGGCTAGATTTAGCTTCAATGTAAACAGTTCTCTTAAAAATACATTCCTACATTTCTTGTTTAATCTCTGAAAACTGTATTGAATAGGAACAGTATCTAAGATTGCATCACTCCTTCACTGACCAGCTTTAGCAGACTTGAGAAACATTAATAGCAGAGGTCTGAATTTAGTTGTATACATATTACTATCAGAAAAAGGAATAAGAGTTCTTCCCTTCTAATGTACATATATAACACCACTAATATTGAGCAAGAAATACCTGATACCCTACACTATTACTTCCTCTAGTTGCTGGAATTTAACATATAAGCATCTGTTTACAGCAACAACTAGGCAATTAGTGTTACTGACTTAAGGTAGATGAATGGTCTTTGTAAGTATGTCAAGTAACTATGGCTGAGGTAATTTTTAGGTTTATTGTTCATGACTATGCAAAGTTTAACTGACCATCTAATAAATCTTCCTTTCTAAACTTCTGAATTATAAAAGTAAGGTTTTAACTCTGTTACCTTCCTCTTTTCTACTGAGTATGCTGTAAAATACTTAAAAATGAATTATTGTGTAAATTCTCAAACTGAAGTTTTTATGTAAATAGTCCACACATAATTTATAGCATTCTTGTTTGTGTAACATTCTAGCTTATTGGCATTTGTCCTATGAATATACTGTTTTGGAAATTATGCATTAGGGTTATAAAACATTGTTTTCCCAATACACCATTTTAAGAAAAAAAAACCAATAAAAATCAATCTTGAAAGACTTGTCTGGTAAAATATTTTAAATTTCCCAATAAAAAGACTTGTCTGGTAAAATATTTTAAATTTAAAGATCAGGGTGAATATGTACTTTCATGAGGTAAGGAATCACTAGCTTGTTATTAGAGCAACAAACTTTGCAATTGTATAGGTATCCAGTGAGGTCTACAAGGCTTTGGGACAGGCATGGATATTATTTATATTAGAGACCTTGTAAGTGCTGACCAGCAGTGCTGACAGCAAGATTAGCCATGACCCAAATAAATAACATCCAAGAGAGAAAAAGCGGGTAATATTGAGGGAGGCTAGACAAAATGATGGAAATTGCCTAACCTGCCAACGAGTACAGACAACATCCAAATCCCAGAGCAGGGTATTTGCCCTGCATACCACTGATGCTGAGCCTTTAGTGTTTTGCACATTGACATGTAGAAGTGTTTGATCCAAAGAAGCAAACATATACAAAGTAAAAACACATGCAGAATATCAAAGAAAAAAAAATAAGCACAGAAATCTTGCTTGCATGGGAACCACTAAAAGGTGTTATTACACCTGCCAATAAAACATATTTCTTTCAAAAAAGCTATGGTTTTGTTGTGCATTTATTGCACATACAGCTTAAATATTTGCAAACAGTATTTGAGCAGGAGCACATAACTTGCAAACATGTTTAGTAAAATACCAAGTATAACGTACCATCTTCAAAGAGATCTTTCTACTCAAGACAAACAGAAGGCTTCTGCATTCATATATTGACATTTTTTATTAGTATTTTATGCCTGAATCTTTCTCTGATTTCTCTGCATTCTCTCAAGCCTATCTAGTGTTGCAGAAGATAAAAAAAATACAACATCGATGCTTTCTCCCTGAAGGAGGAATTTGGAAAGAAGAAAGGTAGGTGTCTTTTTACTGACTCAAACCTGGACATAAAGTAATGAGAACAAAAAGATTGCATATACCCAAAATAACAGGGGACTCATTTTTGTTCTGCAGAGCTGTTATTTGGCCACAGACTCTAACTTGATTGACAAAAGATAACGTTTTATCTTCTCAATACATTAAAAGCATGTGTATCAGACTTAAAAACACACAAATAATTTCCAACAAACAGGATAAATAATGGATGCAAAAGCACTAAATAAGGGAGAGAAGCAAAATAAAGGCTAAACTGAACTCTACAGCAATTTTAGTCTTAAAGGTCATTATTATCGATAAATCATTTATTAATATCAGTCATATCAATTTCACAGTATTTAATGCAGACTTTTAAAATATCAGTGATGTGGTATCACTAATTTCTGTTTGTGGATTGTTTACTATTTGCAAGCTATCATGGGACTTCTGCTTTGAGTGCTTAGTATATGTGTTCTGTAAGAACAACAAAACAAAACAAAACAAAAAAAGGAACTTTCTCATTCGTCATTTACTCCCTCCCATATCTACGCCCCACTGGAGATGGAAGGTATCAATTTATCGAGGTGTTTTGCCCCAACAGGGTATAAATTTCATCATGACACTGAAGAACCCTATAAAACAATGAAACTATTGAAATATGTAATCCTTCAGATCCTTACTAGTAACATGTAACTTAATCGACTCGGGCAGCAATTTGAGCAACACTAGAAGTCATGTGCTGAACAGAGTTGTCTTAAGACCCTTTAGCTTCAGTGACACTTAACGATATGCATAAGGCTGGAATAGATCAGGATTTCATTAAGAGTGCAGTAGACATCAAGCCAGCATTTTGAAAGCTTTCAGGCCCTAGGCTTCCTTCAATCACCTTTTTCCCCCTCCAAATCCGATCCTTATGTCTCAAATTTCCTAAACACTGACACTGCATTTTCTGTGTCTGATAGGTCATTATGCTTTCTTCATGCTATTGTTTACCTGAAATTCATAGAGAATTGCTGCTAAACAGGATGCTCCATGAAAAAGAATTACACGATCATGTGATAAAGGAGATATTACAGACAGGCATAGGAGGTAGAATATGTTTTAGATTGTTAGGCTTCCCTAGAACAGTGATTTGCATTTCCATCCCAGCTTTTGTGCGACGGTTTTTAAAGATAACCTGAAGTAAAGAGCAAACCCGAAGACTTGGAAAACCAAAGTAGATTCTGCTTTGCAGAAAAACAATCAGCTTCTGAGCCCAAGCACATGGGAAAAATGTTTCCCCTTGTACACACCACAGCAGAAATCATATTCTTTGGGATTACGCTTGTAGGAGGAGCACCTCCAGCTTTAATGACAACCTAGCCCAGCCTTCTGCAGGTTCTCTGGGACAACATCCACTTGTGCTCAAAGGAGATGGCACTCAGGGCTCTTAAACACTTTCTTGAATTTCTGCAGTTTCCATTGATCAGTGATTTATTACATCAATATTGGCTAGGATTTCATATCGGTTTAATGCTTTGAGTTTTGAAACATTAGCTCTACCAGAGCCATCTAATTGCCCCCAGCATCTCTAAATTACCCTAGCAAGTCAATTTTAAAATCTCACCATCAGACTGCATTTTGCAGCCTACCACATCCATAAATTCTCATTCCTCCCCAGACCTCCTGGGTTTTCTCTCACCCACGCTGTGACCGTCACCTCCCAGCACTTCCAGCATGGTCCTAGCATTGAGCGACACGTCTGGATCTCAGCTGAGGGAAGCAAGCAGTGCCAGGCTCTGACCTCGTACTGAGCTAATCAAAACCTCACCTTGAACTAAGCCTTACCTCCTGCAGCCCTTCTTATGCCTGCCTTCGCTCTCCTGGGTAAAACCCATACTTCAACTCATGCTCTTTATAAATATGAACCTTAAGACTCTCCCAGTTTTTTTATACCAACTCTAAGAAATGATATTATTATTATTTTCACAAGCTGCTCACCCCAGGAGCACTTGAGGGAGGTCTGGGTAGGAGGCAGACACCTTGCTTACCCTGGGACACCCCCACCTTGCTCCTGAGCAAACTGCTTTGCCAGTTCAGCCACCTCCTCCTGGGGAAGGACAGCTGTCCCACCATAAAGGACTGGTTTTGGAACCCCTTTCCCAGCAGCCTGGTGGATTAGGAGCAGGAGGGAGTTGGACAGCCAGCAGCACACCAGGCACAAAGGAGAGAGAGCACGGCTTTCTGCTCCCTCACTCTGCCCAGCAGGCATGTTACACAAGTTTGCTCAAAGGCTCCTGCCTGAAAAGAGAGCCATAAAAATAAGGTTTTGCCTTCTTTCAAACTCAGCTGTTCTTGCTGGATCCAGACTATGGGGCCTTGTGCTTCCTTTGTGAATTTTCTGACTGATGTGATGAGGCACCGTGGTGCCTTTTCTGTTCACCTCTCAGACCTTAACGTCTGAGCAGGCAAATTAAAGAATTCTTCATTCTTCCCAGACATCAGACAAAATGATATCACCACCGGCCCACGTATAAACAGATTTCTTAACTCTTTTCAGAAACTAATCAGCATCAGTAAACATTTAGTTTCCTTCCTCTAGAAAAGTCCTCTATCTTAGACTGGCAACACTATTTGCAGTAGGAGAGGCAGCCAAACATTTTCTTGGGTTTAGTTTTTCACTACTTTGTCTACCCAAATAGCATGGGGATGGTTTAGCTCTCTCCCAGCTAGGGAATAAGTGCTGGCAACAACAGCCACAAGGGCCCTTAATGGGAGATTAGATACAGGCGGTACTAGTGCTACAACAGTAGTCAAAGCAAGGCTCACACATTCCTGCCTCCACAGCCTTATTCCTCAGACATACTTCAAGGCGCTGACTTTGAACCAAGTGTCTGATGCATCTAACTCGCTCCACGAGATTGGCAGAAACACAAGAGAAACTGCCCACGGGTCACATAGACACAGCCCTCTCTCTGCAGGGAGGAACGGGGATGGGGTCAAACAGGAATAGTTCAGCTGCTAAAATCAGTTACTACAGGAGGGTTGGATGGGTATGACCCCCATCTCCAACTCTGAATTACAGATAAAATTCCAGAGAATTGAAATTATTCATTCTGACCCAAGCCAATCAATAGGCTTAATCTAAAGGTGTAAAATGAGATGAACTGCAATATGCAAAGTCAGACATAAAATCTGATTTATACAATCTTAGTTTAATTTGAAGAAATAGACTAGCTGTTATTTACATCTGTCAGGAAAAGGAAATACGGAGAAATGTAGCAGAAGGATATATGCATGTAAACTACTATCCTAGTGATTTAAATGCAGTGCCTTATCAGTTCTTTTGTTTGGACTGATAAAGAAACACTAACCTTAGTAACTAAGATTAAAAACAAGCTTAGCATAAGTCAAGCAGCACACAAACCTACGAAGTTGCTATCCACCTGTCCAAATTACAAAGGTAAAAATCCTTTTCTATTAATCTGTTACAAGAAACAAAAAAGCACTCTGAAAGAGGGGAAAGAAACGAGGAGAAAAAAAACCACTGGAGTTCATGAAAATTCCTAATGTGGAGAAAAACAAAAGATATTGTACTGGAAGTAGTAGTAGTAATAATATTAATAATAATCTTTCCTTACAAAAGCCAAAGCATGAGCATCCCCCTTCCAAGGTCCTCCTAGCTCAGCTCTATGACCTCCACGAAGGTGCAGCATTCTCACCCTGCTCAGGAGTGCCACTGGTCTTTATCAACACCTCTAATGCTGATGGGTTGCAGGTGGCTCCTCTCCCTGCAACAGACAATTGCTGCAGAGGGAGTGTCCCTTTGAAAGGCCCAACTCTGCCCCTGCCAGAGCCTCTTTGTAAAGGAATTTTACCTACCTCCTTAGATAAGCCATTCATACCTGGACAGCACTCAAAGAGAAGACAGAAGTGAGAAGCAAGCCACCATTCAGTGTTTACACTGCTCGCCTTAGCAGCGAGGCTTCAAAATGACAGAACTGTCTTCAATTGCTTGTAGCATCTACCTTGCTCTGATATCTTTTTTATAGATGTTTTATAAAAGCCCTGCACGAGAAGCGAGGTACCTCATTGCTGCCAGCCCCAGAACTCTGTTCTCAGAAACTGCCTGCTTGGGGAGTCCCTCCCTTGGACACCTGTACTCCTGTGGCAGCAGTTCAGTATCTGCTCACCCTATGCAGGCTGCGCTTACTGGAACAGGTTGCCCAGAGAAGTTATGGATGCCCCATCCCTGGAAGCGTTCCAGACCAGGTTGGATGGGGCTTTGAGCAACCTGGTTGAGTGGAAGGTGTCCCTGCCCATGGCAGAGGGGTTGGAACTAGATGATCTCTAAGGTCCCTTTCAACCATTCTATGAAACACCTCCCTTAGCACCCCCAGGAGCCCCCAGCACCAGGCTATGCCCATACAGAGTGTTGGGAGAGCCCCCAGGCTGAGAGGTGCTGCCTACATGCACACAAGCCCTGAGCTCAAAACTGGCTCCAGTTTTGTCGGTCAGCTCTGACATTAAGAGCTAGATGTGGGTGTAATGCCTGGGATAAGATGTTCCCTCCTCTGACATCAGCTCAGGCACACCACGGCACTGACACAACGCTACACCACTGGGGCAAAAGGTGGCAGGGCTCCAGCTGGCTGGAAGTGTCAGCAGAAGGATCCATGTCTGTCTACACCTGACTGCATAGACCAGGCTTCAATTTGGCCATGCTGCATACCAACACTTGAGCATCCTGACATCTGTCCAGGACTCCAAATCCTTTATTCTTTAAGGCGCAAAGATATTTCCATCCTCTTACAATTCATAGCCTTGGGATGGCTCTTAGAGGGGTGAATAAAGCCAAGGTGGGTTTTTTCCTTTCAGAAAAATAGGGTAGCTGTGTCCACTTTCCCTTTCCCCCATTAGCCGAGAAGCTCCCAGTCAGCAGTGATGGTGCAATTGATGACAGATTTTCAGGAGTCAGCTGAATATCTAAGTCACTGGCCACCACAAACCACACATTGCAATACTCTTCCCAAAGCCCTCTAAGCTTAACATCAAGAGTTTATCTGACAGTAGTGCTCTGGCACTGAGCCATTGGAATTTAGGATAGAAAAAGACCCTTCCACTTTACATGGAATTAACTATGCAACCAGAAGATCGAGTGCAGCTCTATAAAGCAGGTGTCACGTCTGGAGGGCAGACCTAGGTTTCAATCCCTTATTCCAACAATTTATTTTTTTTTAGCATTCAAAATTCTTTGGGGCAGGCCTTGGATTCACCAGTTCCCTCCTCCTGGAAAAACTCTCTCACTACTGAGCTGCTTGGCCACTCCGATTCAATGAAGGTGCAATTAGCAACCATGTGGGGATGGATGGGTGGGAGGCACAGGCTGAGGAGACAGGGAAAAGAGTGCTGAAACAACAATTCCCAGCTGGCCATAATTAAAAATCAAGGTGTCTTACTAGGACCAGAGTGACTGGTGAGCATGATTTCAGGTATATTGGGAATTAAGGACTGGAGCCTTGGCTAAATACAACCCCATGCAATTTACGGTCCCTGCAAGTCAAATGAAACTTTAAAAACTCTGTTCAGGGTGGGTTAATGGTCCATAGTTTTTAATAAAAAAGAGATGTTTGCCTTTACAGAACTGGGCTCTTGGTAACTATATTTCTCTGCTGCTTCGGTATGTATTTAGCCCGAAGCTATTGGAGGGCTCATGGAGTTCACAGCAAAGTCCCCATCACTTGTTTCTACACCTCTGTCCCCTTTGTTCTGTTCTAGGGCAAGTGGATGATGAACTTGAGAGAAGGAGACTCATTCATTAAAATCATTATTGCCTTGAGGGGTCCTCTTCTGGCTGTGGTGCTAATTGTACCCAGAGCTGCTGGCAGTGATGGTGTACCTGAATTTGAGGAGATCAAGTTATAGGTGCTCCTGTTTGTTAACTCTGCCCCTGCCAGAGCCTCTTTGTAAAGGAATTTTACCTACCTCCTTAGATAAGCCATTCATACCTGGACAGCACTCAAAGAGAAGACAGAAGTGAGAAGCAAGCCACCATTCAGTGTTTACACTGCTCGCCTTAGCAGCGAGGCTTCAAAATGACAGAACTGTCTTCAATTGCTTGTAGCATCTACCTTGCTCTGATATCTTTTTTATAGATGTTTTATAAAAGCCCTGCACGAGAAGCGAGGTACCTCATTGCTGCCAGCCCCAGAACTCTGTTCTCAGAAACTGCCTGCTTGGGGAGTCCCTCCCTTGGACACCTGTACTCCTGTGGCAGCAGTTCAGTATCTGCTCACCCTATGCAGGCTGCGCTTACTGGAACAGGTTGCCCAGAGAAGTTATGGATGCCCCATCCCTGGAAGCGTTCCAGACCAGGTTGGATGGGGCTTTGAGCAACCTGGTTGAGTGGAAGGTGTCCCTGCCCATGGCAGAGGGGTTGGAACTAGATGATCTCTAAGGTCCCTTTCAACCATTCTATGAAACACCTCCCTTAGCACCCCCAGGAGCCCCCAGCACCAGGCTATGCCCATACAGAGTGTTGGGAGAGCCCCCAGGCTGAGAGGTGCTGCCTACATGCACACAAGCCCTGAGCTCAAAACTGGCTCCAGTTTTGTCGGTCAGCTCTGACATTAAGAGCTAGATGTGGGTGTAATGCCTGGGATAAGATGTTCCCTCCTCTGACATCAGCTCAGGCACACCACGGCACTGACACAACGCTACACCACTGGGGCAAAAGGTGGCAGGGCTCCAGCTGGCTGGAAGTGTCAGCAGAAGGATCCATGTCTGTCTACACCTGACTGCATAGACCAGGCTTCAATTTGGCCATGCTGCATACCAACACTTGAGCATCCTGACATCTGTCCAGGACTCCAAATCCTTTATTCTTTAAGGCGCAAAGATATTTCCATCCTCTTACAATTCATAGCCTTGGGATGGCTCTTAGAGGGGTGAATAAAGCCAAGGTGGGTTTTTTCCTTTCAGAAAAATAGGGTAGCTGTGTCCACTTTCCCTTTCCCCCATTAGCCGAGAAGCTCCCAGTCAGCAGTGATGGTGCAATTGATGACAGATTTTCAGGAGTCAGCTGAATATCTAAGTCACTGGCCACCACAAACCACACATTGCAATACTCTTCCCAAAGCCCTCTAAGCTTAACATCAAGAGTTTATCTGACAGTAGTGCTCTGGCACTGAGCCATTGGAATTTAGGATAGAAAAAGACCCTTCCACTTTACATGGAATTAACTATGCAACCAGAAGATCGAGTGCAGCTCTATAAAGCAGGTGTCACGTCTGGAGGGCAGACCTAGGTTTCAATCCCTTATTCCAACAATTTATTTTTTTTTAGCATTCAAAATTCTTTGGGGCAGGCCTTGGATTCACCAGTTCCCTCCTCCTGGAAAAACTCTCTCACTACTGAGCTGCTTGGCCACTCCGATTCAATGAAGGTGCAATTAGCAACCATGTGGGGATGGATGGGTGGGAGGCACAGGCTGAGGAGACAGGGAAAAGAGTGCTGAAACAACAATTCCCAGCTGGCCATAATTAAAAATCAAGGTGTCTTACTAGGACCAGAGTGACTGGTGAGCATGATTTCAGGTATATTGGGAATTAAGGACTGGAGCCTTGGCTAAATACAACCCCATGCAATTTACGGTCCCTGCAAGTCAAATGAAACTTTAAAAACTCTGTTCAGGGTGGGTTAATGGTCCATAGTTTTTAATAAAAAAGAGATGTTTGCCTTTACAGAACTGGGCTCTTGGTAACTATATTTCTCTGCTGCTTCGGTATGTATTTAGCCCGAAGCTATTGGAGGGCTCATGGAGTTCACAGCAAAGTCCCCATCACTTGTTTCTACACCTCTGTCCCCTTTGTTCTGTTCTAGGGCAAGTGGATGATGAACTTGAGAGAAGGAGACTCATTCATTAAAATCATTATTGCCTTGAGGGGTCCTCTTCTGGCTGTGGTGCTAATTGTACCCAGAGCTGCTGGCAGTGATGGTGTACCTGAATTTGAGGAGATCAAGTTATAGGTGCTCCTGATGGCATGTTTTTGTTGTGGTGAGTGTTGGCAGAAGTGAGGGCTGCAGAGAGGCTGTCCACCCTCTGCCAGGGGTATCCGAGGGCTTTTTCTTGAGGGGCCAGTGCTGTGCTGCCTGACTCACGTCCCTACCCAGCCAGCAAAGCAGGAATGGGGGACAACGGAGAGCAGAGTCCATGTGCAGTCCACAGTTTTAGGGGAGAAGAAAACACGGAATCAAAGGAAATCACAATTAATTCTCTTTGGAGTTGCCAAACACTGTTTATGCAAATTATTCCCATTAAGGAAGGTAAAGTTTTAAAATTCCTAATAGAAAACTGACTGCCTTAGGAATTACAGTGAATGGGACTGGACTCTGGGAACTTTTGTTAGTGCTGATTCCTGACATAGGCTGTCCCACTCTCATCCAAGTCAGGAGAGCAGAGAGTGGGAGAAACGTCTTAAATAGAAGTATAGAAATTCAGAGTTGAGATCAACTTTATCCTTTCTCTCAGATAACAGCCAATGGGAGAGGTCTCAAAAAGAGAATACAAGCGGAAAAAAAAGGTCCCCATGGAAAACACTGTGAATTAGCAGTCGGTTTATGCCACAAAGCATGAAAGATTTCTAATCTTTTTCTCTTTTTAATCCTACACTACTTTTTAATCCTGTATAAAGCAGATGTGATTTTACATAAATGCCTAAACTTTCACAATTCCTGTCAGATCCTTTATATCAGCAATAACTTCTGAGAATGAGTTTCGCATTTATTATAACCTGCCAATACATAAAAGAATGTGTTTGTGTGTGCGTATTTTCTAAGTTTTTAAAGTGCTGTCATTATGGTTTGTAGATGATTCTGTTTAATAAACCAAGAAAAGTAAACATAGCAGCAAACAGCTATTTAAAAACAGACTGGGAAATGCACCATTGATACATAAATTTGGAAAACAAGGGGGAAGGATTTATAGTGTTATTCTACAACTTAAAGAGCCATGAACCTTGGAGGGTATAATAGAAATATTAGTATCATTCTTTCAGCAGTAAAATAGCTCTCCCTTTACCCATTTCTCCAGCGGATGGCTACCAACTGATTTACCCATCTCCTCTCACTGCACTGTTTCAAAACTTGGCTATATTGGAGACTGCCAGAGCGATAGAAAATTACCTGCATTTACTTTTCACCTCTCCAATTCTGAAGAGAAAGAGTAGGAATTTAGGTGGGCTCTTTATCAGCATTCATAAGGCACTAAACCACTTACAACTCTGTTTCTGAACAGATATCCCTGGCTGGAGAGAATTCCTCTCTGTTATTCTTGAACAGTGGCTGAAGGCTGGCATGTGAGGATTTTATCAGTTTAAAAGTATTTCAGGGCCTACTTTCTCTTGGACTTTTTGGGGATTGTTTCTGAAAAATCCTTTGCCAGGTTAAATATTTGTGTTTGGTTTTGTGAGGCCAGAGACCCAATTTCCTAATGTTTGATACTAATCCAACTACCATAACCAAATGGAGATTAGATTGGGGACACTCTCACAGAAGTAGCACAAAAATCATCGAGGACAATTTTCCCATACAAATGCCAGAGACAAAAAAAAAAAAAAAAAAAAAAATTTGTTGTTGGGTGTTTCTACTGAAAACTCCAGACTAATTTTTTTGGCAAGATTTAAGGCCATCGGTGCACTCAAAAAAACAGGCTCTGCTATTATCACTCATTAACCACCACCTAACAGTTGGGAACCAGTTGGAAAGACTTTAGTGTGAATGAAAAAAAAAAAAAAAAAAAAATTGTGTTTGCTGTGCTTGAATAATCCCTGTGGAAAGGCCAGCACTACCCATGCAGCATCTATCAGAGAGCTCCAACAGGACTGGCAGCAGTCATTGGTCTCTGTCTACTGGGAAGTTAATGCCAGATGAAAACTTTTCTTTATCCAAAGCTTAGATGTTGAGTTAAATCATTGCATATGTACTTTATATTACCTATTACACATGACACAAAATATTTGCCTGATTTTAATTAGACCAGTGTTATTTGACCATTCGGGGGAAACAAGAATTAGATCAGAGTATGAAACAGAACATCTAAGCAATATCAGAGCGTGGCTGTGCTGTTACCAAAGCGCTTGTCAGAGTGACAGTGTGGAGATCCATATTTAATGTCTTCCAGCAATTTTCACAGTAAATTTGCCTGCCGTAAAGAAACAGCACTGCTAAAAAACCAAGCTGTTTTAAAAATGGAAATAGACGTGCTCAACAAAGGCTAAGAGTATATCGGCCTTGTGATGATCTCATAGCCTGAGGAGGTCCCATACAGTTACACGTGCACGTAGCGTAAACCAGCCATGTTTCACTGAAATCAATAATCTTGCTGGAGTCACAGCAGGAGAGAATTTGCCACATAGTTTTTCTAATTGCCAGGTGCTCAGAACATCCAGCAGCAACTCAGTTTCTGGAATCAGGCATTGAATAACAGAATTTTATTAATATATATTTTTATATTGTTAATTAGTTACTTATTGGATGTCTCCCATGAGGGAAGCACCTTTCCTTTTGTTTGTATTGCCACAGTGCCTTGCCGTCCAGGGCAAAAGGATGCAGTTAATCTGAGTTTACTTAACAGTAAGTAATCTTCAGTATCATCTCAGCCCATTTTGAAGTTGACAAGCACAGACACTTTAGTCCAACAATTACCAAACTTATTATTACCAGAATAATATGTTCCTGGATCTACCTATGTACTTCAGTGACTCTTACTAGATATGATCTAGGATATGCTTTTGTTTCCCCCTTACAGTCATTTTTTTCTGTTTACAATTGAAGTGGTGACCTGTAATTAAGTGCTAAACAAGAAAGGATTATTTTTGTTAGGCTCAGGCTTTACAGAAAATTGTTTTACATGATCTGTGAAAAACCTCAAATGAAGAAGATGATGGGCTGGCTTGGAAGCAAGGGAGGCAATTAGCACCATACACATTGCATAAGAATTAGGAGCATTTGGACTGTTGACAGTTTTTGTCGCTGCTTCTCTGCTAATTTCACTCTCTTTGCCTGCTTGCTTTAAAACTCCTTCTTCAGAAGACTGAAGCATCAGTAGCTGAATAGATGTTAATGATTGGGCCATCTTTTGAAAAACCCCTGAAATCTTTGCTCTGGGTTATTTTTCCATCAGAATTGTGCCCTGAATACAGCTGAAGGTGTATTTGACACTACGAGCAGGAATTCCATGTGCCTTCCTAACAAATCACTTTTCTGGCAAACCCACTTTAATATTTGTGAAATGCCCACCAAACTCCACTTTGCACAACATCCTTGATCCTATTGCAGAATAGGTACTCCAAAGCAGGGACTTTCCACAGGGTTAAAAGATTTCTTTTTCCATATGCATATGCACCATCCTTTAAGACATCTAGTTTGAGTATGGTCCCAAGCTTGCCACAGAAGCTTGGGAAAGTACCTAAATCACCCTCTGCAGGGGCACGTAATCCTGGAGGCACTGCAGAATACAACCATTGGAACCCAGCAGCCAGGTAAAGATGTTGCTCAGCACTTTGCCTTTGGAGCTGGAGTTAGTCAAAGGCTTGATTTACATTCACACCTTACAAGTGTGGCCCTCCTGTTTCACTGCCTTCAGACCGATTGATTACAGCCTTCTCTCCCTCCCTTCCCAAATTAGTCAGTCAGGACTCTCAGTATGAACTGAAATTAAGTATCAATTTTAAGATCATCATCAACCGCATGCTCATCAAGTCACTGAAAACATTAAAGTCTGAGCAGATTGCTCTCCAAGCCTGGAAAGGCAGCAATATTGAAGGGATAAGAAGTTAGTGTCCCAGTCCATCTGTAACCCTCCAAAACCAGAGCCCCTCAGCCAGGAACAATCAGACCAAACCCCAGCTCTGATTTCCTGCCTTTTTCATTCTTTTTAGGCTATAATGCCATTATATTATGTTTCATACCTCTAATTTTGATCAACAAAGACAAGCCTAGAAAGAGAAGCAGGACTCAGTGGAACAGGGGATCCACTGGAGGGTGAGGACGCATACAGTGAACAGCTGTATTGCAAATGCTGAGGCTGCGAATGAGCTCATGCAGCTGAGGCTGGGGGAACACAGCTTTAAGGCTACCCAAAAATGTCCCTGCAAACAAACCCGCTATTTTCCCAGCTGAATCACAGCCGTGTGGTTAGAGACCATGGTAGAAATGCAACGGAACACACCAAAATTAATAACCATGGTTCAGGTCATGAAATCACCACAACACATCTTAATTCCCCCCGCTGCCTTGGCCAGGCCCTGACTGCAAAATGCACCTGGATGCATTGCAGTGGGGAAACCCTGGAGTCATTTATCAAAAGTTTGTTACCTTTGTTTATAGAAATGGGTAAGTGCTTGAAAGTTAAGGAATTCTTTCCAGTCTTACCTGAATCTTCATAAACTTCCTTAAAAGGTAAGTTTGGGAGCATGGTTCCATGAAGGATTTTTGGTATTTTTAAGACCTTACTCTGCCTGGAAAGGCCCAACAGCTTTGGGCCTTACTTCCGGTTTCCTGCAAATTGGCTTGTTTCTTCTGTCAATACTGAATGAGCACAGGAGCAGAACAGCCCAAATTTTACCCACAGCATACTAAAGGATTTTGGATGGCATTAATGACTCCACTGTGCAGTCATAATTTTGGTTTCACCGTTAAGTCTAATTTGCAAATCAGATTCTGCTCCTGGCTACCTCAGTGCACCTCTGAGATAGCGCAGCCCGAGCCACTCAGAAGTACAGGTGTAAACCTGAGCGAAGCCCACGCTGTGGAAATTCGGCTGTCGGCAGAGAGCAGACGGATTTCAGAGCTGCTGCTGAGCACGCCTGGCTTGCTGTAACACACTCAGTCTCTCAGGTTTCAGCTCTTCTGCCTCCTCCAGACTCCGCTGATTTCCTATCCGATTAAAACGCAATCAGTGTAACCCAAGTATTAGGAAAAAAACCCCAACGAACAGTAAACCTCAGTAATGTATAGGTTATGTTTAACCGGTACTGTGTGAGAGAAGTCAATGAATCTCTGCAGTGTAAACAGTATTGAAAGAAAAGTTGTAGGGAGAAACTAAGCTTCTGTCACTTTAAATGTTATTAATTACAAAAACAATCCTGGCTGCTGAGTGAACATTTCATTTTGAGAAATAAAGCTTGAAGGACCAGCAGAGCAGTTTGTCCATAGCAGATAACACTGTAACACAGTATAAATAATCATGGCAACGCCAGCCTTCAGCACCATCATAAACTATTTATCAGCAAATTTTATTTAACTGAACAAGCATTTTTTCTGGCGGGGAGGTCACATCTCAAAGCAGAGATTAATTCTACTAATGGATTTTCCATACCTCTGTGAAAAAGGCATTAGATGCTTGATGGTGATACCCAGCACACCACTGGAGCTTCATGTGATGGAGTCTGGTGACAAAAGGTTACTGTGCTTTGCTTCTCTTTTGCAGGTGGGGTGCCAGGGTGATGGGCACTGGCCTCTTGGCAGCCCAGCAGGATACAGCATCAGCCCAGCTTTTTTTGCAGGACCATCACACAACTGTAAACACGAAAGGTTTCAATACATTTTGCATCTGATTCTGATCTCCATTATCTCAGTCTGAATCAGAAATAGCTCCTGGGAAGCCAATGGAGTTCCACTAATTTAAATCTAATGAGAGTGGAGACTCGGGCTGAGTTCTCCCTCTCCCTTATTTTCTGCCAATTACTGCCTTCTAGTAAGGCATATTTTTCCTTATGAGGCTACAAGCCCGAGGTGGATTTAACTAACCAGCACCACCGCTCTTTGTCTCTTCATCACCCTTCTGCACCCCAAGCCCCATCACCCCTGCCCATCACACCCAGGTGCTGCTCAGCTAGGGGAGCCCTAGCAATCGATGCTATCATCAGCTGGGGGACATCTAGCAGTCAACACCACATCACACCATTCACCACTCCCTTCAGATAACTCAACCTCAGAAGAAAAATTGCAAATGCATTTTCCAAATCACTGAGGGCTGGATGGGTGTTAGATTATCCCCTTCACTCAGTGCTACTATCACTTTGTCTCTCTGAGTAGGATTTTTTTCACCCTTGTTTGTATTTCAGGACTATAGAAATGCAAACGACTTTGACTGACTTAGTGCTCTGACTAGCCCAGAACCTGAGTGTAATTAAAAAAAAATATGCTGCTAGTCTAGAAAGCCGTGAGGAAGAAGTGATAGGGAGGTAGAGAAAAGGCTTCCATCTGGGTCATGAGGTATCAACCCAGAACCAAATAGGGGGTTTGCCTCACCTTTCTGAAGGCTGACAGGCCATACAGAAATTGTGTTGAACTTATTGTAGATGACTAAATTGGGGCAGCTAATTTATGCAGTCTCAAAGGTGGCTTGGCTATCATTTAGTGCCGGGAATTTGAAAGCAATTGCTCTCAAGTTTCTGTTCCCATCCCTGCCACCAGCTCAGCCTGTTATCAAGCCTGTTGTTGGATTTGAGATGAGGTCTTTGCTCAATTATCTCTCTCCCTCTGGAAAAATGCAACCAAATATTCTGTGGCCTGGTGTGATGCCAACATATGCCATATGGGTGAAAAAACATAAGTGGGTTAGGAGAGGAGAAAGTCACAAAACAGAGAGGGGAAAAAGGGAAAGAAAGGGGCCATATGAACAAACTCACTGCTGTTTGCTAGTTCCCTGACGTATGAAAATAGCTTCAACAAGTACTGTTTTGGACGGCTCATTACTGTTTTCTCTCACCAGCATTTTGTGGAATGATGCTAGTGGAGTTTTACTGGTCAGACTGTGAATATATACAATGATAATGTAATAATAAACATACAGAGTCATGACTCCAGAGCCAGGCTGTTGAAAGAGTAAAGCTTTGGAAACACAATGGTTTACTGAGGGCAGTCCTGCTCCCTCCCCCCACTCCCCCATCCCAATCCCAGCAAGCTTATTTATTTTTTCAGGGTCTTCTTATCACTGAGTATTAAAAACAACCCTTCCTCTCCAAAAAAAGAACCACCCAGCAACACAAAGAAGAGTGCTCTTGTAAAGACAATGTGCAGATAGCAAGAATAATATTGGTATTTTTTGCTATTTTGAGGTCGAATGTTTGCTCCCAGTTTATCTATAATAAGTCTATCTTTATTTCAATGAACTCATTCACAATATAAATGCCAGCAGATTCTTCCAACAACAGTTACAGAAATAAGCCACTTTGACAGCACTCTGCTATGCTTCCCCTTACTATGAAAGCAAACGAAAAGTAATTAAGTCTTGATAGCTCTGGAATCACTAGATGCTGGCTCAGCTTTTTTTTTATTTTATAGAAGAAGTTTATGCAAGGAACTCTATAATTGGTAAGACAGAAGAGTCCTGCTTTATGTAACACTACGTAAGAGCCACACGGGCAGAGCACAGGGCTAATGTGCGGCTGCTTTGACAGCTGTAAAGACAGGAATCACTCCCTCCTCGTAGTCACGCACTCTGAGATATCATCTGAGAAAACAGGAGACCTGAGACTGGCTTTAACAAGCATAAAATTGCCAGGATGAAATCAGTGTTTTGAGGGCAGGTAGATCTGGGCTTGCTGGAGAGCTGAGGTCCACCACGGCTGCTCACACCCGGCTGCGATGGAAGAGGTCAGCATGGGCACTTTTTCTTTCAGCACAGCAGAGCGTGCAATCAAACCTGCTATGTTTTATGGTCCCTTTCTATCTGCTATTTAAAGAATGATCTCTCCAATCAAGCAGAGGTTTCATTAGCTGAATATAACAGCTCTGCCAGCTAAAACCATTAAAAACGCAGGCAAAGTGGAACATTTTGTGATTAACAGCATTGAACCTGCAGACCAGAGAAGCACATAATCGTAACTCCATGGCATGAAATGCTAAATGAATGTTATTATGACTAGTATTATTCCCAAAACACATAGGAGATTTCTTCCTAAAGTCTTAGGTGCCTCGACACAAGCGGGCAAAACAACACTTGTGCTATCAGTCCTTTAGAAGTGACAAAGCTCTCATGAAATTCACACACCACCATAGAGCTCTAACCCCTCTTAGCATCAATGAAGCCAAATAAATCTGCCTTTAATTAGCAAGGCAGAGGAGTGGGGAATGGTCACAAAGAGAAATGCAGTCTCTTCACAGCACAACTTTTTCTCATTGCCCACTCAAGCTATGCTGAGCACCGTGAGGCCCTTCTACAGACAAGAGAGGGTTAATTTTCTGTCTGTGTGTGCCTCCATCAGCACTTTGCTAAGTTTTCCCTAGATTTAGAGCTTCTAGCTATAATTGATCAGCCATATACAGATCATATAAACTGCTAAAAGAAGTGCAGTATAAACAAGTGGGAAAAAGTCAGCCGAAGCCAGGAAAGAGTGAACAACAAAATGTAGATCAATTACCCCAGTTCTTTGCAGACTATGGAAGTAGGAAATGGGCCTAAATGCTGCCCACATAGCACCACTTATATCTGGGATTTGGAGCACAGAGTTTGGAGGATAATTCTTTATTTGAGGAGGAACCAGAAGGGTGTCTCGATAGGGCTCTGTAGCTTGATTTCTTTTAGGTGAGACTTGCTCTGTCAAAGGGTAGTAGAATCTCCTGATATATTATTGAGATGAGGGTCAGATGTGGAAGATTTTGTAGTTTTTAACTGTCACTAATGATTCTCTTTGTTTTGGGAATGGAGATTTCAGCGAGAATGTTGCACTTTTTAAGTGGGGAAAAGAGGGGAGGAGGGGATAAACCACAGAGGGTGTCCTTAGGGACAAAACCAGAGAGTGGCAAGTTTGCAGTTGGGACCTCTTTAAGACATTCTTTCATGCGGTTCTGCATCAGACAAATTCATTTATTTAGCTATTTCAGCATTTTTGGTTAGTGGGTGACCAGACCATTATGGTGTAAAACATAGCTTATGTATATTTTGCTCTTTGTTCTTGATTCTTGACCCCAAATCCCACCGACCCAGGGAAAAGCTATTAATGAAGGCTTCTGCAATATTTTTGTGCAGAACTTGAAGAAAGGGAAGTTTCAATGTTTTGAGCTGCATACTTAAACCAATATCACTTCTTGTGTTTTTTCATTTCAGCATATGAATCTTTGTCGATGCTCTTATTCTCAGGAGGGTCTCTTAGCTCCCAAATTCAGGTATAAAACACTATCCTGTGCGTGCATCTCTGATTTCTGCACCCAGGAGCCTGGATGTAGGACGGGGGTTAGAGCTACAGCACCCTGCAAAGAACAGTGTGCTGGAGGTAGACCTAGGTACAGCTGGGACTGAAGACACTGGTTTGTGGAATAATCAGAATTTCATTAAGGTAAAAAGCAATGACATCTGATTTTTTTTTAAAAACAAAAGTTTTCCTGTGTCCATTTTGCACGTGCACGTTTTCTTATGCACACAAACCCGGAGTGCAGCGTTCGACGGAGCTCTTTTTGTAACAGCTGCTGGAGAAAGAGCACTGAATGAGAAACAGTACGCAAAGAAATTCATTAGCCCGTTCTGCAAGACTGAGAGTCCAAAAGAGACATTTGCTAAACATTGTGTGTCTTTCAGCACAGGCCTGGTGGAAACATTAAAACTAGGATCAGCAGCTACCATAAACACACGTTCCTGAAAGTGTCTGAAGACAAGCAGTTTGTTAGCTGTCACTCATGGCAAGGAAAGGAGGCTGTTGCTGGAAGTCCTTCCAAAGTCACACAGTTTAATTCTGTGCGCTTAGATTTCAGGAGAGCAGATATCTCATAACTGCACACAGTGAGCAAACGACAAATATGAAAATACTTAATGACTCTACAAGACTGCCGAGAAATTAATTTGCTGTTTATAGCATCTTAAAGACAAACCTAGTCCAAAGTACGGGTCATCTGCTATCAAATCCAAAGCTGCCAAAAAAACGTTTTTAGATCTCGGAAGCTTTCTGCCATTTACCTGGAAGGCTCACTATTGTAGGATAGAATGAGCCTATGAAAGCAATGTCCTTAGCCCGTTGCCAAGGCAGGAGGTAAGTAGCCTGCAGCAGCTCTTAGCCCGGGAGCCAAACCAACAGCAGAAAAGATTCAGAGCAAGAAGATCGTCTAGGGATCTTGTACAGAACAAGATCACCAAGGAGTCTGTGTGCGTCTACCTCTGTGACCACACCAGATAGTTTTATTGCCTTACCTCACCTCTCTTTTATTTCTCTTCTTGTTCCACTCTGGTCATGTGGGTGACCTGCAGCAAAATCCCTGCTGTGGATATGGCTCTGGGCAGTCCTGGTCTGGGCACTGGTGGTCACAAGGAGCCCCTCCGGTTCAGTGAGCTGCATTCAACACCCAGGGTCATCCAAGAAATCAGTTTTGGTTATCTTCTGCTTGATTAGCTTCTGGAAGGCCAGGGGAAACAGAGATGTGGTCATGAAAATCGGCTCCAAGTGGGCTGCAAAGATAAAAAGTCCTACATTGGCTCAAAAGCATCACAGAGGCTTTAGATAATTGGTGGCTGAACTCAAACTGTCCAGAATAACCTAAAACACCTGAATACCTCATAGGAGTTTAAAGAGCTAAACGCTTGGGATCAACATAATTTAGAAATTACCAGACTTTATACAAGCAACAGAACATCCTTGCAACATAGCATGGTCTCACCAGACCTCAAATCTTGCCCCACCAGCAGGAGACCTCACAGATGTGCTTGTGCTTATCTTTTTATTTTGCTTTAATTCTGTGGTGAGCAAGTAGGTATGGAGCGCTAGTTTCCATCCCCAGCAGAAGAGATGCCAGAGCACAGCAAGGTGATCCCTGAGTCCCAGGAGCACCCGATCACACTGTAAAGGACCGTTCCCTCACTATAAATGTCAGAAATCAGGGATAAAGAGGAAGGAATGCGTCCTACCACAGCCGCTCCCAGGACGGCAATCTTCAATGACGTATAGCGTGGAAAATGTGTCAAAGCGGTTTAGCAGGAAAGAAAAAAACTTGATGAAAGAAGGGCGGCTGAGTGACAAAAAAGTCATGAAACAAACATCCAACCACAAATAATTTGATGGTTTTATTTGTTCATATTACACTGCTGACATGGCATGTTTTTCCCTGCTGACTGCGCTTGCCGTATCAGTGCTGAAGTCTGGCAAACTTAGAGATTGCTTTCTCTGTAACAAAAGCAATTATAACCAATAGGCAACTCCTTCTGTGTTGTCCGTGTCTAGACGTGAGATCAGTATAATCAAGAAAAAGGGACCTCAAAAACCGAGGTCACCTGGTTATGGTTTTCTGCAGCAAAAGAGCAGCACAGCCTCTTTGGTGCAGCTGCAGCTGTGGCAACACAGAGCTGCTGCCTTTCACACCCTCACGGCTCGGTGCTGGCTGGGAAAACTCAGGAACTGTGGCCTTTAGTGATCCCGTAGCTGGGAAATTGGCTGAGACCCTTTCGGTGGCAGTGGGATCTGCATAACCTTGTTAACACAGTTGTTGGGGTAACCTGTGTCTTCTGAAAAGGGGGTTGTGTGGCCCAAGTCCCTGGATGTACAGCGCAGTGCTGGTCACGTGCTGAAGAGCATCACAAGACTCTACCTGGGAGCAAGGAAAAAGATTAAACACCACCCAGATCTGTGCGATGGTTGACTATTCTGCCATCAAATTGGGTCTAGAAGAAAGAAGAGCAAAAGAAAAGGCTAACGCCGGAAGCGGAACCCTGGTGCCTTTCAAAGGTGGACAAGGATTTCTCTCCTCCGTCTGGGCTTTGTGCAGTATGGAAGGTCATCTGTTGTTGTTGTCATCAAGTTGTGTGTGACCCTCCAATCATTTTTTAAGCCTCAATAAGCAGGGGAAAGAACAAGGAGAGAGGAAAGTACAATAAAGCAATGAAGAGCATAGAGGGCTACGGAAAAGGAACCTTAGAGATTTTTTTTCCACAGAACTCTCAGAGTTTACAAAAATGTGAAGGACCCCTTGAAAACATTAGGTTGCCTGCTGCTTTTTGTTTAGGAGCCTCCATCCAGCCGTCACAGGAAAGATACACAGCCTCTTGGATGTTTCCCTAACAGTTCTCATTTTAGGTAATGTAAATAACATTTTTTACATTAACATCTTATTTATGTAGAATCTTCTGTCTCAGCAGATGTCCTACAGCTGTAGGTGTATAAAATACAGAGCAGGGCTGGGGGTGGAGGATTACTCTCTTCCTTATGTTTATGCAACTAAGGAGGCAGTTCAGCAGAGCTATGGAAGTGTTATCAGACAGCAAATATCCCATGAGCCGGACATTGCATCCAGACCTGAGGCTCTGTTTGCTAAGGACACTGTTTCCCTCATCCCTTGGTGTCTTGCATATTATTGCATATTATATTTTTAAGTCAAAGATGTAGAAGAAGTCTAACAAATAATTATTATTTGAGAAGCAAAATATTTTTTAGGTAGCAAAAGAGGTTCACAGGTGGCAGCCTTGTTTGCTTCAAGTCTGTTTTTTTATCCCCTCGTGAATACTGTCATGCCATGGTAATCAACAGATATGCAGCAGTGAGCAAACAAAACAAGTTCTTCATCCATGTAATCCCCTTGCTACTCAGTGAAAAATGACAGCATTTATGGACCACTAATGTTTGTAAGTTAGCTGCCCTTTCAGGGAGCTGGAGCACCTTGTCCAAGCCAGCAATGACCACGTGTGTCATTACATGGGTCTGAAATGCAGATTTCCCCCCGCGTGGTGTTTCTCTGCCTACCTGTTGCCAGATTAAGCCTTTTCCCACTCACTCCTCTAAGAGCAGAGCCAAACTCTTACCGTGTTATTTCTGAAATACAGCAGCCCTGAGCTGCGCACACGCTGGCAGTGGCTGCGAGGCCACAAATAACAGGGAACACAGTGATGCTCTAATAACTGCTGCTGCCGAAGGTGAACAGGCACACGTGAATAATGGCGCTGGTTAATTAGCAGGGAAATGCCTGCTGTGTGCAAACTGTGCCGTGATAGTTGCTAACACGGGAAGTTTACACCTTTGAGTCAAGACTCCGTGCAGCCGGTATCTCAGTGCAGCGGTGGGATGCCAGCCCCTACATACCTAGGGGAGGAGCATCTAATTCAGCTCATGCCCATCACCCAGACTGGCCAATTCAGAACTCCACAAGCATGTCACCAAGGGGACAAAAATCTACTCGCAGATGTTTGAGGACCCGTGTTTTTCTCCTTAACTAACCACAAAGAGTCAGCTCTTCAGCCTCTATAAATCAGCAAAGCGCCCTTTTTTCCAGTGAAGGAGGGCCAGCTTTGCACCAGGATTATCAACCCTTCAGAGCAAAAAACAGTATGAGGCAGTTAAACCCAGGAGTCTGCACTATTCGATCATATTAAAAACATTTATTAAGGGCAGATTTTAGCTTCATAACCTGTTGCTTTTTGTGCATGAACTCTATGGTTTTCCTTATTACCTTTGTTTTTCAGGCACTTTAGATTCTGCAGTTTTGTTTTTCACAAAATGACAGTGTCTCCTGCCAAAGGGCAGAGAAATGCTGATGAGACAAATTGGAAAAGATTCTCTTAGTTGTTATACCACAGCTTTTCTCATCACTGATATTTGCCAGATTAAAAACTCTCAGCGCTCTACAAAAGTCATAAAGTTCATTTATAAGTGTAAAAAACCTCCCAATCCCAGACTCCTAAACTAGTTACAGAGAAGTCCTATTAAAAATCCAGGACATAGCGTACTGCACAAGCAGAGCAGTTAGATATGTACATGTCTAGCTATTTCATGGATGGAAAAAGCAAAATTGACACAATTACAGACTTGTCATACTCCACTGCTTTCTTCAGAGTATTGAATGTCACTTAAAACAAAATAAACAGCTAAGTTCATTTCCCATGACAAACATCCAGGGACATCTTAAAGTCAAAACAGAAGCAATCAAAATCAGAAGGCAAAGGAAACTTTGATGAAGCTTCAGAACCTTGTCAGATGCAATTATTCAGTAAGTCTACTCAAATCAATGAGGAAGAAGGGACCCCTTCACTGCAAACTGCTGAGCAGTATTGAAAGGTTTCACAAGCATTGCTATCCACCGTATCAGCTTCACAGAAAACCTGCTGTGAGTTCTAGTGCTAAGAACAGGTGAATAAAACTAATATTGAGAAGATTAAATGGGGTACAGAACAGCTAACAACAGCCTCTCTGCTAACACTAGGAAAAGAAGTCAAAGTGCATATAATTTAATATAATTTCCCTCATAATATACTAGTCCTTACTGCAATTAAAAACTTCAATCCCAAAAATCAGTTATGTTGAAGTAATGAGAATATTTCTTAGCTCCTTCACATGACTCAAGCTGCAAACTACTTTGGAAAAAAAAATGAATCAAAACCATGAACATAACAAGGTTAGAAAAGCCCCACACGATATCCATAGTGTGTGATTTCACAGAATCACAGAATCTTCTAGGTTGGAAGGGACCTTAAAGATCATCTTGTCCAACTGTCAACCTAACTTTGACAAAAACAGACACCCGCACAACAAACAAAAAGCATCACCATCACTAAACCATACCTCCCAGCACTACATCAACCTGTCTTTTGAACACCTCCAGGGATGGTGCCTCAACCACCTCCCTGGGCAGCCCATTCCAATGTCTAATAACCCTTTGGGTGAAAAAATTTTTCCTAATATCCAGCCTGAACCTCCCCTGGCGTAACTTGAGGCCTTTTCCTCTCATCCTGTCGCCTGTGACTTGAGAGAAGAGACCGACCCCCAGCTCTCTACACCCTCCTTTCCGGTAGTTGTACAGAGCAATAAGGTTTCCTCTCAGCCTCCTCTTCTCCAGGCTGAACGACCTCAGCTCCCTCAGCCCCTCCTCATAAGACTTGTGCTCCAGACCCCTCACCAGCTTTGTTGCCCTTCTCTGGACCCGCTCCAGCACCTCAATGTCTTTTTTATGGTAGGGGGCCCAAAACTGGACACAGCACTTGAGGTGAGGCCTCACCAGTGCCGGGTACAGGCGGACGATCACCTCTCGGGCCCTACTCACCACGCTGTTCCCGATACAGGCCAGGATACTGTTGGCCTTCTTGGCCACCTGGGCACACTGCTGGCTCATGTTCAGCCGACAGTTGACCAACACCCCCAGGTCCTTTTCTGTCAGGCAGCTCTCCAGCCACTCTGCCCCCAGCCTGTAGCGCTGCAGGGGTTTAGTGTGACCCAAGTGCAGGACCCGGCACTTGGCCTTGTTAAACCTCATCTCGTTGGTCTCGGCCCATTGATCCAGCCTGGCCAGATCTCTCTGCAGAGCCTTAGCTGAAAAGTAATTTCCTGAAAAAATGAGGCTGCAAGTTTTGAGCATCACTGGAACTTATGAGGAATTATCTCCTTCAGGAGAAGTAGGGAAACATTGTCATCCTCTAGCATCTATTTGTTCCATCGGGAGCTGTTTTCTACTTGCTGTGCTTTGAGTGATTGGGTGGTCCCGTTAGTGCAGCCAGTGCACAATCAAGATACCACCTGTAATTTCTGTGGGTAATTTTAATAGAAGTATATTCAATATGGATAAAATATTCTGGTTATTTGGCTTTCCTATGGCTTTTCTAGGAAGCCAGAGTTTTACACAATTTCATAATACAATTGCTCACACATTGGGGTGCTCCTGTAGATTGGATACAATAATTTTTGGCCTTTAAAGGAGTGCATTCTGACATGCTGTTACCTTCAAGTGCTTTCAGCTTTGATTAAATCTCAAACAAATCCAGTTTCTAGTCTGTGTTGCCTCTATATGTTGTAACTCAAAACCAGAACAGCAGTCAGATGGAACCATGCAATGGTATCTCTGAGCTGGTACCTGTTAGCGCAGCAGAGCCCAAGCTGTCAGGGCTCTACTCTGCTTGTGTGATGGGTCAGTACTTAACCAGCAGACACCAGATGACTCCGTGCCAGCCCACACGCTGGAAAATCAGTACACAACTGGAGGAATGGTTATGTGTCCTGACGTGGTCTTGGCTCAGGGAAGGCGAATGTGTTCTGAGGTTGTGCAGTGCTGGCACAGAGGCGTATGACAGCCAAGAACTGTCCTCATAGCCCCCTTCACAAGACATTCAAGTTGAGTTTCCTAAAGAAAAGGAATACTTACTATTGATTGTCATTGCTTGTGTGGCGATCATGAGGATACACGCTTCTTTCCTGCCCTCCCAAAGTATTATTTGCTCACCTGTTCAACCAAAAAGCCTTTGAAAGAGAACACGGACAACAAAAATGGTGACAGGAACACTGAGCAACTGACAAGCTTTTTCCTGTCCTTTTTCTTGGTGACAGCGATAGGTTCAGACTGAAATGCCAATCAAGGTCCCATTGCAAAAGCATTTTCTCCCTTGTAAATAACTATTTAGGCAGAAATTCACAAGCAGTTACAGAAATGCTGTTCTGGCAATATCACAAGCCATGGCTGAATTTGGGACCCAAGCCTGGTCCCAGTGTTCTGAAGCTGAGGGTGGGTTTTCTTTCTCAAAACAAGCATCCTGCCTCTGGCGCTATGGCATAATGACTTTCTTCCTAATAATGTGTGTTGTCAATTGTAACCCCCTCCTACAAAGCCAGGAGGTGTCATCAGCCTTATCTCCACATAATTACAAAAATGGTATTCTCTGCTACATGGTGTTATGCAGCTCTACAAAGTCCAGTCTGTTTTGATGATTGCAATGAATTCTACAGGTGTAAAAAAATTATAAAAAAATGTTCCTTTTGCTTTTTAATGTGCTTACCAGCAGTTGTTTTAAGAGAGACAAACCATTCCAGTTCTCACTTAGCTTTCTACAAACTACAAGGGATTCTTTTAAAATGATGCTGTGACATAATGTCTTTGCCAAGATATAACAAACTGTTTAGATAAAGCCTTAGATTATTAAGAGGGAGTTGTATTTTAAAGGAAATTAAAATGCATATTTGGAAGTATTCTAGATCATTACACCAAAGTACGCTTTTTGAATGACTCAACAATATCCATTTCTCATCCGGTATAGGTTCTTCTACATTAATGTTTGTTTTTCAGATTAATGTTTATTTCCTATTCCCTAATTTGCTGTTTTAGCTAATTGCACGAGATATGCAAGAACAAACACTAATTACTAAATCAGACTCTTGCTTTTAAAAGACTCAGGGGAAATAAACCAACAAATGAGAAGACAGGGACCTGTTTATTTTCCCTGCTCCTTGTCTGACGGGCTGCACAAGGAGTCACAGTATTTTAAGAGAAGGCACAGAATTATACGGAACAGTGGCTTGGGTTTTTATTGCTGGGGAGAGAGAGGTTGCTAATCTGTTTTCCAACCATGGAGTCTTGCCAGGGAATTTGCAAGATATTAGTGGCCATACAGAAAGCATATTCATGAATGTCTACATACATACATTGCTATGTGCACACATCAACTTATGCATGTGTGCATAAAACCATCCTCCTTTGCAAAAACAGTTTCTGTTGACATTTTTTTTTTCAGGCTACACCATAGTTTCTGATCACACAGGTTTCTTACGTTGAGAAATTCGCCTGCTACTATTTCAACACTATTACTTATTTATTTTTTTTTTGTACATGCTCCTAGATGAAATACATGTGGCCCTAAACTGAAGAGCGATTCTGTTGAGAATTTACTTTGTGAAGGCCAGAGATAAAGGTACTTTTAAACACAAAATCCAACTTAGAAACACTCTATCTACTGCTTAACATCTCAGTGCAGAAGGACGATGAAACCTGGAAGTCACTGGGAAAAAGGAAAGGCTGTAGAAATGACTAATAATCCAACTGGATTTGTTTGCTGGAAGAAGATCTTGTACGGCTTGGCTGAACGAAAGGTGAGGTTCATACAAAATGTAGGAAAGGCCAATTGAGTGCAAATATCCAAATGTTTAAAAAAGACAGGCTGTGATGCTCACTGACAACCTGAACACATGCTGTCAGTCATCCTCATTAAGTGTTATTTATAGAAAAGCAAAGTGAGCACACTCAGATGAACAAAGCACTGACTTCACAAAGTGAATGAAAGATTGTTGAACGAATGCGTAGATGGACACGGAAAAGAATAAAAATGTGAACAGTAAACCACTAGCATAGGTCAGCCTTTTCACTTTCTTATTCCCTCATTCCTACTTCGAAAAACAGCAACCTTTTTTCTCCTCATTCTCCTTCCCAAATTTCAAAAGAAGATCCACAACCGAAAACATTAATTAGGAATCTCTTAAGGTTTCAGTTAAGAAAGTGCCTTTTACATGGCACCATTTTAAAATTAAATACTTACACTGAAATATAAGATTCGCATTTGAATTTTATGTTTCAGAAATATAACATACAATACAATAGAGACTACTCTCAAAGTGGCCAGGAGGTGATCAGTAAAAGCACACAATACATCAACTTAGGGGCACTTCAAATTATCACCTGTAGGAGTTCACTGGCAAAAGCTAAATACAATCCATGTTACACAGAAGAAACAGCTCAAGGGGCTCTTCGCATTCCTCATTTGTTACTCTGATGGAACGATCTTCAAACGTATCGGTGCTAGAAGAGTGGTGCCCCAGGCCAGCACATCTCACCTATTTCTTTATGTAACAACAAAAAGGGGAAATGGACGTACCTGGAATCACAGGATCATTCAGATTGGGAGAGACCGCTGGAGGTTATGTGGTCCAATGCCCTGCTCCAAGCAAGGCCAGCTGTGAAGTTAGATGAGGTTTCCTCAGTGTGCTGTCCAAGCAAATTTTGAATATTTCACGGGACAGGGATGCCACAACACCTGACCACTCCCATTGCCAGAGTAGTTTCCATCACATCCAACGGGAATTTACCACTGGAGGCTCTAGTCCTTTTCCTGTGCATCTCTGAGGAGTGTCTGGCTCCATCTTATATTTTGGAAGACATCAGCGAGATTGTGTACCCCCTTCCTACCTCAAGCCTTCTAGTTTCCAGACTGGAATAACTAGAGTAATCCAGCTGGATTTTGCACTGCTAACTGATACTTTTTGACAATAGTTTGCATAGTCTCATAGTCTATGGGGGGATGTTTTCACCAGAATGTGGGACTTCACTATTTTTTAATTTGTTGTGTTTTTCTATTAATTTTGTGGGGTTTAGAACTATATAATTGATGAAAAATACTGGAAGCTCTTGAATCAGACAAATCTAGATTTCACTTCTTTCAATAACTTATCCCCCTACCAGAACTTGCAATATTTCAAAACTCTGTTACATTTGCCTTTTCATAGGTACACAAGAGAATGCTGAGCAGATCTGCCATATCCCTGTCCATTTTCATCTCATTAATCATCAGGAGAAAACGTCCCCACCTGAATTGGCAATGACAGCTCAGCTGTGGCCCTCCAGACGAAGGTGGACAGTGGCACAGTACCCTCCCTCATCCCACAGGAAAGAAACCAGAGTGTCTCTCTGCAAGCTACTAGCAGAAAGACAGGTCACTAAGTCAAAATTGCTGAAATGAGATGTGTTTGGAGGCTCCTGTGCACTGAAGTGAACGGTGCAGACTGTTTTCCTTTTCACATATTTGTGACTTATAATATGTCCCAGATTTTGAAACAAGACCATGCAGTTCTGATGATGGACCAGGTGAATTATGCAGCTCACTCCTCTCAACTCTAATAATTTTGGATGATTGTTTCACATGATTCACTTGGAGCCCTTTTCTGATCCTCATCATGAAAGAATTAAAAAAAAAAAAAGGCAGAAACGGATCATATGTTTAAGTGTCAAAACCATCTCTGTGCTTTTCAGAAACAGGGAAACAAGGAAATCAGTAAAACATTCTTCTGTCTGTGACAGAAAGTGTCAAAATTTAGAGGAATGCACTACAACACAAACTGTAAACTGCAAACTGCATTAAAGTTATGATATAAACTTTGTGTAAGTCCACACTGCGTATTATTTTTCTTTAACAAAACTTTTTGATAATCTCAGAATGCTTAACTGGCATAATGCAGTTCCCAATATGTTTGGTGTTACATTTAAAAGATTTCATTTGTTAAAGTTTTCATGTGTTATTAAAATCACTGCTTGGATGTAGTACAGTTTGTATTAAAGGATAATATTCAAACTAAACATACAGCTTTTTAACAGATGTTTAATTACAGCAGCTTCTCAAATTCCGAAATCATTTGTGGATCTCTTGTTTTTTCAGATGAAACTACTTACATACAAATGTGGGCTACTTTGGCCCATTATTTTTTCACTATTGTGGGGCAAGATGAAGTTGGCAGCATTTTTAGCCAAAAAGGGTCAGTTCCTCATTGCCGGTTCTGAGACAAGCCGACCAAAAAATTCCAGAAGAAACAAGTAACAGATAAAACAAAAAACCCACCCTAAAATTGTTATTCTTTTTCTAAGTTCTTTAAACAAAATACCACTAATTCAAAGTGTAACCTCAGAACTCACCTCTTGCCTTCAGTCTTAACTTTTTCACTCTGCCTTCTCCAGCAAGTTGTCCAAGTTTGATTTACCCTCTTATAAATATACAAGAGTGCAGTTATTTATTGTTCAACTGCTGCTTTATTAAATTAAGCTCTTGTTCTCACACTCCTAACTATCTACATACTTGGAAAGCTGCAGCTTTTTGAGGAGGTGGAAGTCTGGGTTAACAAATTTCCATCACCTCACTTCTTACAGCACATTTTTTGAATAAAAAGCTAGTAAAAGTGAAGATCAAGGAGTGGAAATTAGAGAGAGAGAAAAGAAGAGAGGTTTCCAATAACACACACTAAAGATTTTAAATAAATATTTTAATTCTATTATTGGCATTTACAGGTAGAAAGCATACAGTATGTTACAATTTTATCAAAATGTGAAAAATATGGATGTTACATAAGTAACAAATGTAAAAAAAGTATTTTTCTTACCTTCCCTGAAAGTAAGAAAACTATTCAGCATAGGAAAATATTGATATAAAAACACAGCTTAGGTAAAAAAAAAAAAAAAGATTGAAGTTTTTACACAGTACAATAGGTTCATCAGATCTGCATGAAGATGTAAGGACTTTGTGAGGTTCTACTTTACCTAAAACTTTAGGGAATTTGGGACAAACAGTAAGCTACATTAATGAATCTACAAGTAGTTTTCCCTCATATCCGCTCCAAAATGCTAGAGTGCAGTAATTTTCTATACAATAAATAATTCTTCAAAGTTTCCATCATAGAAAATCATATAATGCAGAAAATGTCACTCCAAGGTCACAAAGGCTAGGCAGTGCTTTGATAATAATTATGATAATACTTATTATAGTGCTTTATAAAGTCTAAGCACTTCAGATGAGTTAACTAATTAGTCCTCACAACACCCCTGTGAGGTAGGCGAGTGAGTGTTATTCCTACCTTTCCATAGTAGAGATGGGAAAATGAAACGTGGGGAGAAGCAGGGACTGCAGCAGAAGCACAGACAAGATGAGAGGCCAAGACGTGGAAAATGGAGGGTTTTTTTTCCCCCCTCTCTCCTGTTGATCATGCTGCTGCCACTGCTGCTGCTGTGAGCCAGGTTACCTGGCTGGGCTGAGAAATGCCAGCCGCTGCCTTCCCACTGGAAGCACTGAGGGGGGTGGGCAGGGACCAAGGTTAAGCATCCCCAAATATTTCATAGAGATTCAGAAGCTCTCACACAACTTTGTCCAAAAAAAAAAAAAAAAAAAAAAAAAAAAAAAAAAAAAAAGGGGGAAAAAAAAAAGAGTAGTCCTTTTAATTGATTAAAAAAAAAAAAAAAAAAAAAAAAAAAAAAAAAAAAAAAGGGGGAAAAAAAAAAGGAAAAAAAACCTCAAACAAATAAACAAGCTGAAAAGAAAAATACTCCTAAAGTGCTGACTGGCTTGAGCTGCTTCTAGCACCTCGTGTATGGAATAAGACTTACAGCACTGTTGCCAGCAATTATTCAAGCCGATTTCATCCATAGTTACATGTGAGCAACTGCAGGATATGGTAGCTATGTTTTCTGAGACACCTTACTACTGTAATTCCTTCATTCACCATCGTTCTTCCATGCGCTTCTTAAGGAAAATTAAATCCTCAATACTCTTGCATCGTAAAACAGGTTAGTAGCTGGAGACAATATGCACATCCTTCACAATTTTAAAAAAAAAAAAATTAGTTCATTTTCAGAACAAAGCATTATTAATTTAAGAATCACAAACCAAACAATGGTAAATAGGAAACCCTTTCCAAAGGCTGCATGCCGAATATCTTGCTTTCAAATACAATGCATGCAGGAGAAATAAATCCATCCAAGCGTAATTAAATTAAAAATGTTTTAAGTCTCTTTCAGCAGCAAAATGGTTATTATTTTTAAAGTCTCCTTCAACCAAACTGGCCTGGGGTTCAAATGCTGATCTCTTTGCTTTTCTACAACCATATAATGGTTGGACCGGTCCCCGTGGCTTTGCACTGTGGCAATACCAGGAGATAAAACCTATACATACTGTTCTGCTTCCCCGTCCTTGGAAACAGGCTTCATTGTACCACCTTTGCTGTCTTCACTCGCTGCTGCTGCTGCTGCTGTTTTTTCGGGAAGTGATGCTAAATCTTTGAAAACATCCACGTAGTGCCCAAAGCCCGGCCCCCAGTTCAAGAGGTTGTCCCAGTTGAAGCTTCCCGCTTGCTGCCCCAGTTTCACGGGCAGGGAGCTCTCCCCGGCGCTGGCGGTGGTCGCCTGTGCTCCCACCGGCCCCCCCTCACCTCGGCGACCAGGGTACCGCCGGGGCTTCAGCCTGGCACCGTAGTTGTCCTCGTCATCCGCATCGGACTCATTGACCTGGGATAACTTGGGCATCCTGGAGGTGTACGCTATGGGCTTATCCCTGTCATACTCCATCTCCGAGCAGGTGAAGGACTCGTGGGAGTCGCTGTCGGAGGAGGACTCGGGCGCAGGAATACCATCGGCTGGGTTCCTTGTCCGGGACAGAGGCCTTCTGCAGTCCTCCTCAGAAGAGGACCGGCCATGGTCTGCGCTGCAGATGCTGGGGTTTCTGGGGCGAGGGGTGTTCAGTCTCTCCACCTCTTCGATGGACAACCCCACCGGTGGAGCAGTCTCCAGAGGGATCTGCCCAATGGGCTGCTTCAGGCGGCTTCCCGGTCGGGAACCGTGGCTTGCCATGGTCTGTGGACTCTTACTTCTCCTCCCCAGCCGAGTGGCGTAGTTAAAAATGCCGGGCTGACAGACGTCGTTGTGCATCTCCAGCGGACTCCCTTCCCTTATGGCGAGGTGCAGCTCCCTTGCTGGACTGTGCCTGTAGAAAGTTGATGATTTGGAGAAGGGTGCGGGGCTGTGCCGAGACAGGGGGTTGGGAGTAGGGCACGCCGAGTGGCTTAAAGAGGTTGTCCTCAAGCCCTGGCCGTAGGCAGGCTGGTAGGTCAAGCTGCTGGCTCCCAGGGGCATGGGGGACTGGCGGGCGAAGCCCAGCGGGCTGTGCCTCTGGATGGAGAACTTGGGCGTGTGGCTTCGAAACTGCTTGTAGTGCTGGATGATGTCGGCATCCGAGGGGGCGATGCTGCTGGCGTTGTCGATGTCGTAGTGCTCGATCTCGGGCTCCGGGGAAGCCAGCGGGGCGCTGGGGATGGTCTCCGTGGCATGTGGGATGTCGGTTTCATCATAGATGAGGTACGGGTTTTCTCTTTCGATGATATCTGGTTTTGGGTTCCCTTCAGGCTGCTTCCTGACAGTCATGTCGTCACCATAGGGCGGGATGTTGTCCGGGTCATCAAACGCCACATTCTCGCTCCCTTTTTTCTTCTTCTCCTTTGTTTTCTTCTCCTCTTTCGGGGCTTTTGACTTCTTGCCTCGGCACTGGTTGCAGAGGATGAGGCTGAGGACCAGCAGCGCCAGGACGGTGGCGCAGCTCCCCACGATAGCCGGCACAGCCCAGAGGGGCAGGGACAGCTCGGCAGGGTGCGGGGACGGGAGGCAGATGTGGCCACCATTGATCCCTGCTCTGCACTCGTGGCCAGGGGCACAGGAGACCCCCAGGCACGCCACCACCGCCTCGCACGTCCGTCCCGTGTAGGCCTCAGGGCAGCTGCAGGTGAAGCCGGTGTGCGCCCCGGGCTCGCAGCTGCCCCCGTTTTGGCAGGGGCTGGAGGCACAGGCGCCTGGTGGGACACACTGGTAGGCATACCACTGGTTGATGCACATCAGCTCACCCCAGCAGGGACTGCTGGCGCAGACGTTGGGGCCGCGGCAGCCGATCTTCACCGAGGGGTCTGTTTTGGAGAGAGTGGCGAGGCTGTGCTTGCCAGCGAAGGGAAGGCTCTCCCTGCCGTACTTGATGTAAGAAATGCAGCCATCGAAGCCTAGGAGGAAAAGCAAGAGTCACGTCAGGACCTGTAGTATGAGTCACAGAGTCACCATGGTTGGAAGGGACCTCTGAGATCATGTAGTCCAACCTCAAAAAAAACAAAACCAAAAAAACAACAAACCAAAAAGACCACAACAAAACAAAAAACACAACACCCCACCACATCACACCCACCCACAAACCAATAATCTTGGGCACTAGAGCATGCCCTGAAGAGCCATGTCTACATGTTTTTTAAATACCTCCAGGGACGGTGACTCCACCACCTCCCTGGGCAGGCTGTTCCAGTGCCTGACCACCCTCTCAGTAAAGTACCCTCTCTACAACCTCCTTTCAGGTAGTTGTAGAGGGCAATGAGGTCTCCCCTCACCCTCCTCTTCTCCAAACTAAACATGCCCAGTTCCCTCAGCCTCTGCTCATATGACTTGTTCTCTAGACCCCTCACTAGCTTGGTGGCTCTCCTCTGGAACTGTCAATAGAGGACAAAGACACTCTGAGCATTGATGTCATGCTAAAGGGGAAACCTTTTGCATCAGCAGATGGCAAGATCTGTGGTGTGCTTCCTGACCCCCAAAATGGAAGAAGAAACACCAACACAGCTGCAACAAAATGGAAACCTCAGTCATATAATCATAGGATCACGGAATGGTTTAGGTTGGAAGGGACCTTAAATGTCATCTAGTTCCAACCCCCCTGCCATGGGCAGGGACACATCCCACCAGACCAGGTTGCTCAAAGCCCCATCCAGCCTGGCCTTGAACACTTCCAGGGATGGGGCATCCACAAACTTTCTGGGCAACCTGGGCCAGTGTCTCACCACCCTCATAGGGAAAAATGTCCTCATGGTATCTAATCTAAATCTGCCCTCTTCCAGTTTGAAGCCATTATCCCTCATTCTATCACTACATGCCCTTGTAAAAAGTCCCTCTCCAGATTTCCTTCTGATAATTTTTTAGGGTTCATATTAGATAGGAACTGAAATCTACTTTTAAGCAGAACAAGATTAAGTAAAGGCTGGTCATGCCCGGAGCTTCTGACATAATTTCTATACCCGCACCTTTTAAAGCTAATGATTTTCACATCTAAGCTGTGCATAAAAATGGAGATTAAAGAGAAGAAAGCAATTAAGTAATTTCTCTGAAGATACATGCATGGCACTTAACGGAAATGATACCAAGATATCTTGGTTCTTTTAAGCCTGACAAATAAGAATTCAGAAACAGACTGTGGTTTTTAACTTCCACATTAAGATTTCAAAGCAACAAAAACATTCTTAGGTGAGTAAATAAAATGTACCAAAACCTGCAATTAAGATGCTGAAAATTAACATATCATGTTTTTAACAAGGCCTGTAAGACATTTTGCACTCCCATGGCTTCCATTAAATCTGAAAAAACCACCAGGCAATTACAAGCAGAAGCCTAAATATGATTTGAAATGTTGATCTGTCTTTTAAGAATTCTACAGACTGTACAGAAGAAGGAACTACTTTCTGACTATGAAGTGTCTACCTCGAGTTTGGGGACTGAGAATGAAGTTCAAATTGAGGAAAAAGCATAATATAAACTGAAATGAAAAAAATGCATTTTGGGTAAAAATGGGTTGCTAGCACACAGAGGCTCAACTCTGCTTCTCAGTGAGCAGATTAGATCTAAGGTTTGCAATGCAAATGGACACTTTTGTGATTGTATTGTAGCATGCTATTTCACAGACAGATTCATTGAAGGAAGTCTGAAGGTTATATTGCCAGATCTTTATTATAATGTAGTTTCCCCTTGAAGCAGAATTATTTTGCCAAAATAATAAACAATGAGCAAATGGTTAGATTTCGTAGAAATACTCTATCTTCTAAAAATGTATTGTTAAACTCAATTCTCAATTTATAGACCCATTTCACTGAAGCTAAATGAAAGGCTCCATTGTTCAGTAAATAAGTCAAGAATTTAAATGGTTACCATAGGGAAACATCTATTCTAACAGCATTTAATGTCTTTAAAGTTAATTTGAATGAGTATTAATTCTAACTTCATTCATTATACCTAAATGTTTTTGTTTCCTAGTTTTCCCGTATTTCTAAAACTTCTTATCATCCACACAGAGACACCTGTGGATGCTCCTGCTTGGCTGTGCTAGCAGAAAACATTAGCTTCCGTTCCCCTTTGCTTGTGTCCTTTCCAGTTTCCCCTGTTCTGAGCTGAAGTTGCTTGTCATGCTTCAGCCAAGACTCCTGTCTTACTGTCCCCTAAAATCATGGCAGTACTTTTATGTCTCCGGATCTCAAGTGGCCTTTTCCCAAACCTCCCATAGCTGGGTTGTGGTGCTCCCCTGACAGTGGTGACGTCGAGTTTCAGTGCTGTGAGAGCCCCAGGAGATGGGATTATCCCCTGCCTTTGTGCTGTGGTTGTGTGTGAGGTTGCAGGAAAATTCCGCCTATTGCCAGCCTCATAATTCTCCGTGTTCCCCAGACTTAATCCTTTCTGCACGGGTTTTAGGGTAGTGCAACCTTGTGCTGACCTCTGCTCAGAGCTGCTCAAAATCCTATGCAGAGACGCGTTTGTAAGCCTGTCTTTCTTGTCTTTCTTATAGGTACCTCCCTAGAAGTATTAAAAAAATGGGGAGATGAGGTGCTTAGGGACACTATTTAGTGGTGATTTTGGCAGTTAATGGTTGGACTCGACGATCTTAGAGGTCCCTTCCAACCTAGACGATTCTGTAAGATTCTAAGTCATGCTTTCAGTGTCCACATGCACAGCTACTGTAAGAAACATGTTCATTTCTCCTTAACTTCTGCTGGATTGTCCTTGGGATGCCTTACACGGTGCAAGGTTTATAGGAGGATATTATTCCAGACCAAATTTATCAGCTATTATCACTAAAAATAATCAAAAGGAGAAGGAAAGTGCCCACTACTCAGTCCTGAAGCATCCCACTTGGGTGAAAGAATAAAGGGGAGCATATTTTCCATGCAGTAGTAGTGTCAGAGAAAGGTTCATTTCCACAAAAATATTGCTGGTATGGAAGAAGAGCCACTACGAATGGCAACTTTTTGAATAACTGTGGAAATCTCTGTAAAAACAGGTAGCACAGAGATAAATGTTATGAATATTCACTCTGTCATGAAATAGCAAATATACTCAAGTTGCATGAGACGATATTACAGATTTATAATCTTCAAAGTACGTTGTTTTAAAATTTGAACGTCCTCTGATGTCAGAAATGAGATGCAAGTGGGTATCAACATCAAACACGTTTCATTGAGAGATGCAAGTGTAAAGGGACATGAAAGAACCTTCCAAGTCTAGCTAGTATGCTTTTTCTGTGTCATTTCCATTCTGAGAGATGTATTTTTGTCATCGTTACTTACACGTTCATTTTCTCCTGTTTCTACATTCCCAAATAAAGAGGAAATTGAGGATTTGGGTTCAGGTGGGAGCCCAGGCGAAATGGACGATTACCTTGCCAGATGCTTGGTGGCATGTGCAGCAGTGATGCGATAAACCGCAATCGGGATTTTGCCAGATCTACTCGAGTTTGAAAGTGTTACTGGATATACCAGCTTCACAGCCTTGGAACTGCCACCCCTGTATGTGTTTGTCTGCCTTTAACAGTGCTGCAGATATTTTTGACTCTCTGAGTTCATGCAGAGTTTTATACCTCCCCCTTGTAAATCCTTGGTATGTCATACACAATGTAATCCAATATTAAAGTAAAATAAAATCATATGAATAAGAGATTTTGGATTGTGTATTCCTAATGGAAGCCAGACATTCCTAATTTGTCTGCCACAGCATCAGGCAGTGGTGAGATTTTAGCGTCCTCTATTTTCTTTGTTTAGTTCCCCTAAAAGCCTCTGACTTTTCCATGAATACACTGCTCATAAAACATACATGTAAAAATGGCAAAGGTAAGCATAGCATTCATTTGATTTCATACAAACTCACAATACACAAATGTGAAGTGTGAATTTGCTCCAAAGATCCTTTATCTGCTTGCAATTCTTGAAGTCAGGAAGATTTTTCAATATAAAAAACTCTGTGAAACCTATGCCTTAATTGTCTGGAGTATTTCACAGTTTGTAGCTAAAAATCACTTCCATCTTTACTTATCACTGGGGGAACGATATCAAATATACGTTATCTACTTCTTTTGCCAGGGTCTAAGACAGTTGTTTTAACTCTTCAGGGAGATTGATTTACTTCTTAACAGCTAGATTTCAGTCAGAGGGTGGTTCCTTATTGTCCTTGGTTTCGGTTGCTCAGAAATAAATCCTATTCTTCATTTGACAGCAGGATAAAGCAGGAGGAAGTTGGAGTTTCAGAAAATATTTTAATCATATTAAAAACAGGCTAAATCCTATAGTACTTAACAAACCCCTACAGAGACAAAGTTCTCATTTGCCATTTTTGCCCAAGTAAAAGATTTGCCTTGGTTTTCCAGATTCCAACCTGGGTGAAGAATAGATCCTTTCTTCTCCATTAGCATAACAAAATTAAAAGAACTGATTTACAGACAAGCAAGAAAACCCACCCCCTGCCTCCAAAAAGCCTTACAGATGGAGTGCCTGCTTTGGAAACAACAAGGCTGCAGCGTGTATTGAAGGAACAAAGTCAGCAATCCTTGCTCATGCCATTTGCTGTTTTCCTGGCAAAGTATGGAAGTATATTAGTTACTAATGCAGAATTACAGTCAATTCTGTAACCTTTAAGCAAATAGAGACCCTCTGTCTGCTCAAATCTGCTTATGCGCACTATATTAAAAAATAAAAACAAACAAAAAATTACCTGCAACTGTGCTCTTGAAAGGTTGGCTGGATGGGATTCCTCCCAAAGAAATGGTAAGAACATTTAGTCCACCAAAGTCTTGCGTGGCGTGGAGGATGTCTCGGCTGTGAGCCTTGTCCACCGAGAGGACAGTAGCAGACCCATTCTTCTCAATGAGCACCGAATGCCACTGACCATCCGCAGCGTACACTTCGGGGATATTTCTTTCCACTTTCCCAGCAATTCCAGCGTCGGATATGTAGTGCACTTTCCCACCTTTTATCTGATCAGAAAACAGTAAAATGCATCATTTTAAAATGATACACGCATAACCATGTGTGTCCTATACACACATAACCAGTGTAACGCCTACTCACTACAGCGACAGTAACTTTGGTTGCAATGGGAAGCCTGGGTATATTTTTCCCCAAATAACTGTTTTGTATTAAAAATGCATTAATTATTTAGTACTAAAAATTTGAATGCAATTAAATACATCATTGTATCTGTAGAGAACTCAGAGCTGCCATCCACTCATTCCCTGGCTAATCTCATATGAGAAAAAGCTCTTGAGGGGCCAGCAATAGGGCACGAACATGACAAAACATTTTAACCAATAAAAGAATAATTCTCCCCCCTTCTTTAATGCAAGCGTGGAAAATGCTTTGCAGAGTAAACAGATGTTGTCTCTGCCCAAAAAACTTCCATCTATTTTTCATTATGACACAGTAGGAATATATGTGGCATGGCAGGATTTGGACAAGATTCCCATTTCCTAACTGGTTTTGCTGCTGATTTACATTTTGCAGAGAAATAGTTGTATTTTAGAAACCTTTCTGAAGAGTTGCAAAGCGTGTGAATTTTCAAATGGTGCTTACTTGAGCAAAACGGTTTTAAACTTGTGAGCTGTTAGGAAAAAAAAGGCACTATTGAATTCCATGCAAAATATTTTGGCTTTCCCTCTAGGAATGAAGCCTCACAATTCTACTGAATCATGAGACGCAGGGTTTCAAACCTCTTACTAGCTCGATATTAAATGATCCCAAAATGAGAACAGTGCAAACTCTGCATTTAAGAAATAGGAGTTTAAAAAAAATAAAACACCCAACATCCAAACCTGCCAAACATTCAAATATTCTGAGATCTTGACCGGGAGTTGGGTACATCAGCTGAGCAACTAAGGGCTTGTGTACAGCTCATATAGGGTGGCTCTGGAGCTTGTTGCAAGCTTCCTTCCATCCTCTGCACGTTTGGCCATACATGTTAAATAAGCAAACTGTTTTCCCTCTCGTGTTCCTCGCTGCAGCTCGGTCAGTCTGTGATCTGTAGGACGAGCGTGCAGAACGTGCACGCCCATAGACCAGGAAAGGTCAGAGCCCCAGGTTTGTTGAAAGCTCTCTAAGCCTCGCATGCTTTGTTCCAGGAAAAATAAGGTTCACCTGGGAAGAACTGTGAGGTGACACACCAGCTGCAAGAATGCGGCTCTCCTTTCCAGAAACTGTTAAATGCTCTGGATTTACTTCTTCAGTGATGCAAGCTGAGGACTTTGTTCATACAGATCAGCTTGAATACGGCTGTAAGACCACGCTCACGTCTTGGCAGCAGCCTGAACTGAATGTATCTAGCACGTATTCCATTTGGATCAAGAAATACAATGGTTAATACGTGTAAGCACCTCATTTATAAGTGCAATAATTTGGACTATTTGAAAATGTATTGTTTGAGGGACTCTTTGATGAAGCTGCCCCTCAGAGAGAGGATGCTTTTGTTACCGGCAAACACAGGTGGCATGCATCTAAGCTATCACACAGTCCAAAGGAAATCCCACATTCAGAAATGCAGTCACACAGACTATTTTAACCTATTAAACGTTTGCCACAATCAAAAGTATTTCTGAAAAGATTAACTGGGCAGAATATATACATATATTTATGTCTGCAACCTGTATTTGTTTGCTAGTCTTACTTTGTCTTTTACGCTCCATGAAAATACTGCCTTGTATTTTTGGTCTTTATGTAAACAAAATTAAATATACCATATCAGACAATACCCTCTAAGCTTATGGGAAGACTTAGCGCAGAATCGTAACTTTTAATTAGAGAAGAACTGTAGCATTATTTACCTGTCAGCAACTGATATTTTCCATACTGATATATGACTCTTTAGCTCTATTTCTGTTTCTTTAAAATTGCATGTGACTAATTCTAACAGACTCATAAATAATATACTAGTGGCACCTGGCAAATAAAATTTCCAGAGACAAGACTGGTCCATGACTTTTTCAACCAGGAAAAAATAGGGAATGTTCATCTCAGTTCCTTGAAGCACAACATATTTCTAAATTTGAAACAAATGCTGATGCTGACAATACTGAGTAACACCCATTTCTGGGTTTTATTTAAATGGCAGAGCAACTGACAAGCACAATATAATGAAAAGAACGAACCGCTAAATCAAACATATTCCTAACTACAAGGATGATCCAACTTTACTAATATTCTGAGTCTCCTTTACTGAACAAATTGTTTCTTATTTGTCTTAAATCTGAGCTCTAGCCTTTACAGATTTATGGCCCACTAGATGAGATATCATTTAAATGAGTTATGTTCTGATTTATTCCTGTAACATAATACGTGCGCAGAATCACAGAATGGTTTGGAGAATGGTTTGGGTGGGAAGGGATCCCACCTGCCATGGGCAGGTACATTTTCCATTAGACCAGGTTCCTCCGAGTCCTTTCCAACCTGACTTTGAACAGTTCCAGCGATGGGATATCCACAACTTCTCCGGGCAACCCATTCCAGTGCCTCACCATCCTAACATATGCATGTGTTAGCTCATACAGGCAACATGCAATCTACATGGTCTACCTGTAGAATTCATAGATCTTAGAGCTGCAGTTATGCTAATTTAATCTAATTTCAGATGAGATTTCCAATTAAAACAAGGCAGACAATTTCACCTTTAAGCTGCTGTAATTATCCCATTACTTCTAATTGAATTAGTTGCTACATGTGTTATTTGTAGGAAAATAAGCTGTGACAAAGAGCTTTACTAATAAGGAATCTCCTACCCTCTTCCTTTTTGTGTAGTTTTTGGGCTGCATTTTCACTCTGAACTTGACCATTGTTTAATGTAATCTGCTAGTTTTTGTATCTTTCCTGGATTAAGGATCCCTTAATAACATAAAGACTTCTCTTGGGTTCTTTAGGGGGAGTTTACATCCATCAGTTAGCGAATCAGCTGCTTACAATCTCAGGGGGTCTAATTTATTACTGTTTCTTTAATTTTACCCCAATCCCTGCTATGCCTAAGGCAGTTAACTACAAGAGGAAAAACGTGGAAGCATGGAAGTAGCCACAGGACTTGTAGCTTTTCCCAAGGACAGTTTTATATTAAAAAATACATGGCAGGTTTTCTCTGAATGGGTAACAAGCATATTAAAGGACATAACAATCAACATATAAAATTTTCTGTTCTGAAGACTGACAAGAGTTGTAAACAGATGTCAGGGTATCACAGAATGACAGTGGTTGGAAGGGACCTCTGGAGATCATCTAGTCCAACCCCCCCGAACAAAGCAGGTCCACCTAAAGCAGGTTGCACAGGATGGCGTTCAGGCACATTTTGAATGTCTCCAGAGACAGAGACTCCGCCAACTCTCTGTTCCAGTGCTCTGCCACCATCAAAGTAAAGAAGTTCCTCCTCATGTTTAGATGGAACTTCCTATGTTCACGTTTGTGCTCATTACCTCTTGTCCTGTCACTGGGCACCACTGAAAACAGGCTGGCCACATCCTCCTGACACCCACCCTTTAAGTATTTATAAGCATTGGTAAGATAAGTCCTAAAAGCTCATCTTTTGCACTGGGTGTGGACTGAGATGACAGGGAGAGCTATGCATGGGTTGGTTTTACTGGCATCTTGGGCCGTCACTGAGAGAAGCGCTTGTCATGATACCTACTCCAGGTATGTGCGGCGGTGCAGAAGCCAGATGGTATTACCTACAGTTAAATTACTAGTTTTAGTAACTAGCATCATCTGGGAATTTGTCAGCAATAATCAGTAGAGTGATGTTACCTCTCCTCCCTCAGACTGCTGCATCTGTTACTAGGCAAACCTCCACCCTTTGCCCTTACACAGCTGGATCTGGGACTTGACACCGCTCTGCTTGCTTGTATAATTTCACCAATATTAACAATAATAAGAGTGTTTGCATAAACACACCACTAGTGCTTTCAGCCAGGAAAGAGAACTCTTTTTTTTTTTTTAATAATGTTTGTAGAGCTGACCTAGCAAATTCTACTAGGGAGAAAAAGGTAGTATTTGGGTTTTTTTTTCTCTCCAGAACTCAAAATAATGAGATCTTATCTGCTAATATGACTGAGGCAGAAACTTCCTATCAAATGATGTGGTAAAAGTGTATGCCAGGGAAGTAACGCAGACTTGCTTCTTAAATGCAGCCGGTGTGTCAGGAAAGCTCTGTACCTCTGACCAGGCAGGTGGAGAATATCCATGGGGCTGAAGCTTAGAAAGTGTGAATTTCTGTATGAGTTTCTCTAAAGTCAGAGAAAAAACTTGGAAAGCCTTACAGCAGTCAAGGAAACTTGGAGCTTACACCAACCCAATAAAGGGGCTTGCCAACATCACTGCTGTACTCATTTAGAGTTATGAGTAAATGGACTGAGTCATAGCCAGGAACCGAACCATCGCTTTCTCTTGAGAAAGGTAACTTCTGCAGCAATAAACTCTTTGGGAAAAAAAAACCCAAACTGTGTGGCATTTGAAGCATTAATTCAGCTACAAATCTCAAAATAATTTGATATTGACACTGGTCTATGGGTAAGCTCATGAATTCAAGTTATGCTTTCACTTCCTAGTTTGATAAGCATGAGCCATGCTAGTAGGAATTAACAAAAACTTTTTGGCAATTGTTTGCTGTCTTAAGGAGGGTCTGGGTTCGAGGCCTGAAAAACCAGAAGATAAAAGGCCAATAACAAAACGATTTGTTCTGTAGAGTGTAACTTAATGATGATAACAAATATGGCAATGAGTGCTGTTCTTGCTGCCTTAAAACAGTCACTATTTGGAGTCTAGACAAAACTGATTAGATACAAAACCATCAAGATCTTCCGATACCTTGGCAAATAGCAAGGGAATTGTTGAGAAGATGAATGATACTGGAGCAGTGCCTAGCCTCAGTTAAAGACCTAATATTTTATAAAGGAAACAGCGAGAGTAATGGAAAAATGTGATTTTGATCACCGTGCACGAGGCAGTCCAATCAAATCAAACTCAGCATTAGCTGTAATCTTACCTTCACGGTAGTGAAGTTGCTGCTTTCCTGGACGTGAACTAAAACGCCGTTCTCACTTCTTGTCCTGAACTTCACTTCCAAGCGCTCCACGTTCGGGGGTCCTGGCCCGGCGCCTCGAGTGCCCTGTCTCATCAGGTATTCTCGCTTCTTGTTGGGGCTCATGTGGTAGTCGAGTCGTCCTTTGCCTTCCAGCGATAAGGCAGTGTCGGCCGTAATATCTGGGACAAGCACGGGGAAGTTCAGAGCCTGCAGCTCGTTACAGCCACAGTGATCATCTGCCTAATAGCAACCATTTTCTCTCAGAGCAGAGATCAAGTTCAGAGCAGGTCAGGGGGGAGAGCGGGAGGGAATGGCAATTTCAGCCCCTCTATTCTCTGGCTTCAACCAGAATGTGTGTTGGAGAGTGGGAGTGTGCTAGTAATTTACTGCTGCTATCAGTCAATAGTAAATTAAAACTCACCAGGGAACAAGTGAGGGAGTAGGGAAAAAAATTTGGCTCTCAGAACTGTAATTCCTTCCCAGGGATGTTACTGTTTCCATTACTGCGAGCAGGGTTTCATGATATATTCAACTCTAAGCTCTTCGGGGCAGAGATAATGACTTTCTATTTGTTACGGCATAAAAAAAGAGTAAAAATGGCAGAGCATTGACTACCAAATGCTGTTAAAATTATGGCTAAATTCTTTTGTAAACCGGCGCAATAAAAGCATATAAATCAGCTAAACAATAATGGGACATGTAAGAAAACAAAGCCTAGTCATTATACTATAACTACATGGAAATAAATCACTTTGCTCTCCTAGACAATCCCACATTGATTTACAGAGCTATCCATATGTGAGTTAATAACCCCAGAGTGTAAATGGCTTGCTTTTATTTACATTTACCATATTTTCTTGCATATAATCTGACAGCCATTTGATAAAAAGGCCTTCAGTTCGGAGAAGCCGTAAGGACATGCTCACAATGTTTATGTGAAGGGAAGGGTTTTCCCTTACCCTCTTACCTCCTCGTAGCAGACTCCCATATCCCTCCTTTGGGATAGCTTTATTTTAGTTACCGACTACATACTATTGGGAAGCAGTAGTTTTAAATGAGTGCAAGATACCCGAAATGTGATACACACACCAGAAAACATGATATGTGTAACTTGTTGCTATTTTTAGCTCATGAAAGGACAACAGTCCAGTATGGACTTTTCCTTCAAAATTACTTAAGAATGAAGCGTGCCACTCGTTTGCATTATTTTATAAAATTCATTATCTTTTCATTCTGAAAAGAAACTCTTCATGGCATTTGGTTAAACCCCAGCTAGGTGTACATTACAGAGAAAGACAGTGAAACCTTCTCCATACATTTTTCACAGTGCTTTCCCGTCAGTCCATCTCTGCAGTGACACTGTTGCCACGACCAGTGGTCCACACAGGTGCCACCATGTTGGCAGGGGCTGGTGGTGCAAGCGCCTTCTAGTCTGGGACACCTGAAACACATCAGAAAAGAAAATGCTGAGGAATATACGCACAAATAAGCAGAGAAAATGTCCTGGGGAACATCATCCCCCCCAGAAAGGCCAAAATTGGGAGGCTCTGCTCTGTAGACAGCTCATGTTTCTAAACAGATCACGATTTTCAGCATCAAGTTAATAGTCTTATGAAAGAGGAAGGAATTCAGAGACAGTGAAAATCCTATTATCTGTTACGCAAGAGAAGAAGAAACTCTTTTATGTGCTTTTTACGCTGCAGACCTCCAGAGACTTCACATGAGAATGAACAGCACAAACTTGGGCTTTGGAAGAAGAAGGGTGAGCTAGCAAATTTGGACGAAGGACTGACATAATAGCTACAATGGTGACTTCAAACACTGAGACGGAAAAGAACAATAGAATCAGATAGTCTATCATTTCTGAAAGACCACTCGGAGGATATGAGGGAAATTCAGTAATACTTGAGAGGCAAAGTGATAGAACAGGCATTGTGGATTAAAAAGAAATAAGAGGGAGCAGGGGCTTAGCAAACAGTATGACTACAGTCAAACCCAGGTGGATTTTATAAAGAAACCCAGTAACTGGGCTACTCTATTTCAGCCTGCAAAGCAACAATAATAATAATTGGCAATAGAAACGTAATGATGTTGCCTTTTTGAAGCCTCTGTAATCTTTTGTGTACCTTTCTTCCTAATTCACTTTCTTCCTACATGTTTCACACTTTACAATAAATTCTATGGTCTTTTTTTTTTTTTTTACAAGAAATATCTGATGGTGTCTGAATGCAATAGCTTCTGACTTCCACGACAGCTTCCTTTATTATAAACGCAGTCCACTCGATACCATATATAGCAGACGTACTGATCTAAGATTCCTTGAGCTGCCAAAGCCTGGCTGGGCTCCAGGGGACGTCCGTTGACTGCAAACTCCATTATACAGCCCACAAAATCATGGCTTTCCACCTGTCCTCTCCTTTGAAGGATGGGCTCTATAGACCTGATACCACCAACGGTAACTCGATTAGGTTGTACATCAAGAGTCCTACAAAAGAGTCAGAAAAATAATTTATCAGTATCAGATACTAAGATAGCAATGACGACACAGGAACTGTAACCATCAGCTACAGTCTGGAGCTAAAATTCCTCTTCCACAATTTGTGATTTACATTTAGAAGGGGAGACAGAGAGATCAGTAGCGCTTGAACTAACAGTTATAATGGGTATGACACTAAATTCATACTCAGTTATTGCATGTCAAAATTTCTATTCACTTGACTAAGCAGCGTGCTTGAAATCATAATGAATAATGTTTTTTACACTCAATTATCGTTTAAATGGTAGATGATATTTAAATAGATGGGAGATGGATTCATTATTTTACAAAGATATAACAGCTTTGTTAGTGGGGAACCACATGTGAAGGAAATATGATTGTGATTATTGTATGACATTAGCCAAAATGTTTGGGATTTAAGTTATTGTTATCTCCAAAGAGGATCTAAAGATGTGACAGAAAGGCTTCTGAGTTAGTTACGGTAAACACAATAAATAAATTTTGTTTTCTATACTGGCTAACGTTTAAGAAATGCAAACTGTAAAATATGTCATCTGGAAATTACTCAAAACAATGTTGAAGTAATGAATTTTTTAGTTTTTTTTAAAGAAAGCAGTAATCAGGTATTTCTTACACCTGTATAAGAAATGAGACGTGCAGTTTAAATAAATGAATAGAAGACCCCAAATCAAAGCACCAAACCAAACACTGGAGTGAAATATAGGTGCTACTAGAGCGATAATATTTTGAGTCTGAGCCTGGTTTTGGCAAGATAGGTATGATTCAAAATGTAAAAGTGGAGGAGGCTTTGCTAAAGATTTGTAGCACTAAATATTGTAGAACTTCACACTGTCAAAGAGCAGTGCTGTACATTTAAAAACCAGTTGATTATAACAAATACATTTGTGTATTACTGCATCTGATATTCTGATTTGTTAACACTGTCTTTATGATGTGATATGATAAATATTATGTGAATGATAAATATTATCCCCGTTTACACCACAGTGTAGACTACCCATGGTTCAACATTTCTTTTGTGGCTCCAAAGCCTGGGGACAGAGATGGGGTCAAGAACTGAGGATTTTTAAGTAAACGTGTCATGAATAAACTCCATGCAGAAATCTAGCACTAGTTAGGAAGTAGTAGTATATGTAGAAAATTTAATTTGCTTCTGCCAAGATGGGAGAAAATGACTCTTTGGAGCCTTGCCTTTGCACGCCTCTGAAAGAGTGCAGCTGAGGTATCTATCCCTTCCCTGAGGCTGGGCTAAGGGCATGTAATCATTACTCCAAATTCCTCTGGCTTCAGAGGGTGATTTATTTTTCATTTTACTCCAAAAAAAGCACCCACAAAATGAAGCATTATTTACCAGTCAGTAGAAACAGCAACATTGCTAACAGTGCAGTAGCCTGGCTCCTGATCTTCAGAGCAGGAATCCACCGTCAGTGATGCTGCCTGCAAAAGCCACAGACACAAACATGCTGAATATTACAAGGTTGTAGTTCCCAACCACATTAAATATTTATGGCTAAGTATATTATATCAAGGATTTTAATGTGAGGGTGGTGAGACACTGGCATAGGTTGCCCAGAGAAGTTGTGGATGCCCCATCCCTGGAGGTGTTCAAGGCCAGGCTGGATGGAGCTTTGAGCAACCTGCTCTAGTGGGAGATGTCCCTGCCTGGGGCTGGGGGGTTGGAATAGATGGTCTTTAAGGTTTATGATTCTATGAATCCATCCTATGATTCTTTGACTTGGCTAGAATGGAGCACTTGTATATTACTATGTCACTTGTTATTGCAGGATGCTTCAGAGCCACTGATCAACTGCATTCTGCATCAACATAGTAAATGACAAGGTGTGGATACTAACAGAGAATGACCTAATTGACTGCTTCATACAGAGAATTAGTTAAACACACAGTTTTCAGATTTGGGTAGGGTTTCTTTCATGTCTGTTTGCTTTGCTTCTTGGAACTGCAGTTATTTTGGCTTGTACCGTATCCTTCTCTTGATCTGAACAGAGAGCTGCTCCCTCCAAACACAAAGGACATTAATTCCATTAAGGGCTTGACCATGACATTAAACATATTGCTTAAACTTGATAAAAAGCATGTTACAAAAGCTGGGAGTACAAACACTGAGATTACTAGTTAAAAATAATAACCATCCACTCAATAATACTCAAAGAGTAACCAAGCAGACCTGATTAAGGTAACCCTTAGGCTGATATGTCATGAGGGATGTTTGTCCCACATTGATAATGGTGAAACATGTGAATACCTACAATGGAACCAAGTTGACGGGACCAAGAGAAGTACCAGGCATTACTGGCACTTAGAGCAGTCTTCCTCTTTATTGCTATCTCCAAGCCATCAAGCCCCAGACAATGGGGTTGCCTCATTACCCACCTCAGTCATTTATACTAAAGTGAATCATGGCACTTTCATTTGTAATCTTGAGAAGTCTCACCAAAGCTTTCACTAAAATAATGAAATAATTCCTGCTGATTTAAAAATGCGTTTTTATTTTACTCCTTATTTAGCAAAGAATTTTCCCCACAGTGATTTATTAATAACAGATGCGCTGCAAAAAAAAAAAAAAACACCCACCCAAAACCCTGAAGGTTAGTTTTTCCTTAAAACAAATTTTCAGAAAAATAAACATAATCTCGGAATTGTACATATTAGCTTCTCATGTTTCAACTAGATGTGTGGTACAGTTTTATGGCAAATTTGAATCAAACGTCACTTTTAAAAAGGCCTTGGTTTACACTTTGATTTAGATTACAGGAGCTGCGCTAACAGCAATAGCTATCAGTACGTCATTACTCTGCAATGGCTCTTTTTCCTGCCTGCAACTAAGTTCACTAACAACATCCTGCTGAAATCCCCCTAGATTGTCCATGCTATTTCAAAATACATACTGTGACCTGACACGTTGTATTGACCAAATAAATTCATAGCCCTTAGCCCTAAATCATGCCCCGCAGTATGCCAAAACCATTCAATTTGCTATTTTTAATGAAAGCTTATCTTGAATTTCTTTCTCTACATAATGAGCAAACTGCTTCTCCCGAGAAATGTCAGTCTGCAGTTCCAAAGCAGATTATAGCCCTGTATAAATGAAACAATTCATAGAAAGAATAATAAGCTGGCTGGTCTGTATGCCATCACACGCATACATATTTTCCTTCAGAATATCAACAACAAAAAATGAACTAAGTTTTTTGTTCTTAGCTCAATCAGCGTAATCTCCCTAACTTACATCGCTATGCGCTGTGAAAGCCAAGCTACAACCCCAGCTGAAGGGCTGATATTTGAGAATATATTTTACTTGGACCAGAGTTCATACAATTTATTTTCTAATGTTACTCAAATGTTCCTGCTTGTTACTTAAGCATTACTCTACGGTTACCTTGCCGCATTATGAGACTTTCTATCCTGTCACTCTGCAATAGCTCAGGACTGACAACTTAATGATTTTACCAGTTTCCGATAAAATCCCACTGTGCTGTAGGAAATGACAGATTTGGAATCCTGAAGGGGGGCTATTTTATACAGTTTTGGGCACCTGGGAGACATTTTTCCTGCAGCAGAAATATCTAAGACAAAGGCGATTCTCTTCATATAACCGTGTTTGTAAACAGCTGACATCACTGAGGTTTAACCATTAAAAAAAAATATTAACAAAATCACACAAAGGTAGAGGTTGTTTTAAATGCTTGCTTTCAGCCTGAAGCATTCATAACTGAAATGTTCTGTAAATAGTCCTTTTTATGTTATCTCTTCTTCTCTAGTCCAGCCCTTTGGCATAGCTACAAGTAAAACATTTTCCTGCTCCATTTTTTCCTTAAGTGTATTTCATTTATTTGTTGCGATTTTTAATGTGCGCTCCTATACTTTTCCATTTAAATCTGATTGATAGAAATGCCACACTAATTTAGTTGCTAAATGGGAACCTGGTGCCTTTCAAGATTTAGGTGCACCTTTGGGCTTTACCATTTGGAAGCTGCAATACAAATTATTAAGTACCTGATACTACAGCATGTTAAAACAAAAGTCTTTACTCAGCATCACAATGATCCTTCACCTTATTTGGATATATAACTCCTACAAACACACACAAATTGGATTTGCAAATCCAGCTGAAGATTACACCACTTCCCCCTTCAACAAATGGAAGAATCAGGTCTTGTACTATGCAACTGAAATGCAGTTTCAGGCTCAAGACTCTCCAAGAGAGAAGAAAAAAAAGCACCGTTTTTTCAGGGAGAGCCACACTGGGTAGAACAGTTTATTCTTTTATTCCCTACATCACTTCTGGCTTGAAATATATAAAACAAAACGTGGACCCCCAACCATATATTATTCTTAAATGACTTTCATTGCAAACATGGGAAGAATCTGGGATTCCATGTATGCTGGCCACTTCTGCCTGAAAAGGGAGCTCTTGGGCAATAGTTACTGATTATGGATGTCAAATAGATTTGGTTTCATTTCTAACTCAAACACTGTGGAGGCAAAAAGCTTGGCTTGAACTCAAAGAGCATTTGGTTTATGTTCTGCTTTGGAAATATTATTTAAAAATGAGAGAAGAGGAATAGAAAACATTTACTGGAAAAAAAAAGAAAGGCAGGAGAGGGGTCAGAAGAACAGGCATATGGCAATCAGTTATCCCAGTCCAGTTTTTGGCAGAATTCCCCCCCTGCTTTCTCGGGGATAAAAATAAAAACAAGTCCCCTCCGTGTCCCCCCCAAACCCTCTCAGTGTAGCACCTTTGAAATTTTTACATGTATGCTACACAGGAAAAACAAAACAGGCTTCCAGTCTGATGAGATTGGTAGAATGCCTGAACTAGCTCAAGGAGATCAGGGATACCAGGAATTTTAAGTTTGTCTGCTTCTATTTTCCAAATGTTGAGAAAAAATTATTTTGAGGGCTTTGTATTTTCTATGGTTAATTAGCATTCCCTGATAATCATCCCTGTAATCTGCATCAGTTAATTAGCCTCATGTGTAGTAATTTATTTCATTAATTATTCCTGGTTCTCATTTTTCACATTCAGAGAACAGGGCATTGCACATGTTTTTTTAATTATTCTTTATCATCATCGTACTAAACAAACCATTATAGGTCTTTTGAATCAGTTGGAGTAAGACAGAAATGAGAGAGGTTTTTTCCAAAGTTGGAGGTTCTGCTAGCAAACCCAACGTTACTAATTTTACATTCCTCTGAGTTCATGTGGAAGCCAAAGTGCCTTGGCTGAACTTGTCTTAAATTCTCATTTTAGCATTTCTTACCATTCCAGCCCTCCGGGCAATAACTGTGTGAAATTGTCCATCAGACACCTTCTTAGTTGTGGTAAGCTTGTACGTGCCACTGCCAAGATTGTAGGAGAATCTCAGCCTCTCTTCTGCTATTTCCAGGGCCAGAAATTCTGCCCGCTCTCCAGTTTGGTTATCGTAGTTATACAACATTAAGGCATGTCTTTTTATAGTAGCAAACTTTATATAGATGTAATTATTGTTTGGATCCATACTGGGAAACTCCATATATGACAGCTCTTCAAATCCGTAACTGTTCAGTTCACAATGATTCCCAAAAACACCTGCAAAATGAAAAGTAAAATCTGGTATCAGATAGTTTTTCCCTCATTGTGCATTCTCCCAGAAACAAAGCACTGATGTGCTCTAGATATGGCTATAACACACAGGCTCTTTAAAAAACCTCTAATGTATGATTAAAAATATGCAACGTGAACACAAGAATCCTATTACCCACAGGAGGGTGTTGAAGTATAAATATATAAACTTAAAAATTGAGTTACAAATGACAGTTACATCTACTGAAAAACAAAGTACATTTCATTGAGCTCTATGGTTTCTTTAGAATACAAAAAAAAGCGAGTTTGACAGTTATGTCAAATATGGTTGTTAATTAGCATCAGGCATTTGTTAATCCAGCTATGGAAATAAATTTGCAACTTGAGCTTAATTTTCTCTTTATAGCTGTCATCTGAACTGTTTCTCAATTGGTAGTTCATTTTTTGTACTTATGATATAAACATACATGCAATTAGAACATTATGCCTTCTCAGTATTTTTATTGATTGATTAATTTGGTGCATTTTACGGATTTCTTTTTAGATCCCTGTCAAAATTTCCCCTGATTTTTTTTTTTACTGCAGTGACAATGAGAAAAAGCTTTCCTAATTTATGAATGTTAGTTACATTTACAATGGACTATGACTATCTAGGAAATGGAAAACAAGAGAAATAAAACAGTATAAAGGAGTTATTCCACATGTTGATAGAAAAATGAATACAAATGTGTGTTGAGAACCATACTTTTGTGTGAGGGTTTTCAGCAGCCTTAAAACTTTGTAGATGCTTTCGCTGGTTTCTCTGGTTTTTGATTAATCTGTTGCATTTATTTTCATGCTTTTCTGTATGCACAATGACAATTCTGGATTAATTCGTATTCAGAACCAGGCTTGCTGCATTTATATCATGATATCTTGAAATATTTGTGCTGGTTTATGTCTTTATTGGGTTTACTCCACAAACCAAATTTGGGATAATTAAATTCTAATAATTATGAAACTATTTTGGTGGTACTGTATGCTTCTCTGATTGGAATTGTTGGAATTGTGCTCTGGTTTTGGAAGTCAGAACTTCATTAATATATTTATATATTTATGTTTATATTTATATTGAATGGGCAAGTACTGGTGTGTGCTAACAAAGCTCTTTTGATTTGGTTAGGTTCTCTTAATCAAAACTACTAAATATAAAAATGCCAATATCTAATGTGCTCCTCGCAGAAAAACGTGGGTGCTCACTATTTCTGGCTTTACAGATATTTTGACAAATTATGCAAATTTCTCAAAAGAAAGCCAAGCCCTCGCTGCTCAGTATCATCCCGAAGTCCCTTCTCATTTAACATTATGTCATGGAATCAAGGAATTGTTGGAGTTGGAAGGGACCTTCTAGAGATCATCTAGTCCAACTCCCCTGCCAAAGCAGGACTGCCTATAGCACGTTAACAGAATATGTCAACTTTCTTGTGCTTTGCAAGCGCATAGGATGCAAGAATAGTGATGGAATTTACAGTGGTCTTACTATTTAGTCCTCCTACCATTAGGCAGGAGAGCAAGGACTGCTTGGAGCCCTCAGGGTGCTCCCCCTTTCCTGCTGCACCGGCACAAATATCGCTTTCTCCCTCTTGCAGGTGGGGAAAAACAGAGAGGATGGGCCCAGGGGATGACCAACACCTGCCCACGGACCAACATCCATATACACACCCATCGGTTTTGTACAGGTAAAACTGAACGTGCAGGGGAAGGGAAGATGAAGCAGGGCAGAGGCCAGGCATACTCACCGAAGGGGCAGTGGCAGTAGTACCCCTCCACCCCACTTTGGCAGGACCCACCATTGAAACAGGGGTTGCACTCACAGTAATTGACAGCCGAGTCGCACGTTCTCCCTGCCATGAGAGAATAAAAGCAATTTCCAGGTCAGAGTATTCAGGTCGATAGGAAAATCAGGCTGGCAATAAGGTAATGAGCTTATGAACCAATGCTGAATGCATGGCCAGGAGGGTGGGTGCCAGGGACCAGCTGTGGCCATGGGATAGAGAGAGGAAACATAGACATGATGCTGGGCTGCTCCCAGCCCTGACGCGGGCACAATACACAGCCCAGAGAAATTAACTTTACTTTTCAAGTGTCTCACATTTTAATAACCTCATATAGGTTGTCATGGTTTGGACATAGGTATTGACGTTTTGTTTTTTTTCACTAACTGATACCTGGAAAATAGAGATCATGAAAGAAAAGATGCTGAACTAAAACAAACGAACAAATTATTTCTCCCTCCCCCCCACCCTGTTTAATGCAACTTACTCATTAGTGGGAAGGAGATAGAAACAGCCCTTGCTGGACCCTGCATGAACATGGCATGCTGAACACAGGCTGCTATTGTACATTATATGATTTCTCTTATTTTCCCTCATCAATTACAACCTCCTTCCTGACTCGGAGGGACCACAGTCCTCTGGAGCTAAAAACAAGTTACCCTGGACACAGTCCTTTTCTAAGCAGACATTGTCACGTGTGGTAAATATTATTCACCAGAGAATAAACTGAAATCACATAATTCATTTCAACAAGGAAGGGAACCAAGAGAAGAAGTGAAGATTTTAACAGATGCCGAATACTGACAAGGGGATTCTTTGTATGAAACTGAATAATTTTTTTTGTATGGAAACATTAAGTACAGAAGTATTGGTCCTCACTTCTAAGTTTTTGCTTACTTAGCTTTTATCAGTTTAGCAACACTTCCACTATATGGCACTCTTGGTTCCTGCCTGCCTTCTGCCAGCAGCCTCAGCCTTCGCTGCCCGCTCAGCAAAAACTTGAAAGCTTCCACGTGGTTGTCCTTCATGTTTCTCTGCAAAAACTGGCAAAATCTGCCACGGTGTTCCAGATCTCTCCTGAACTTCATCTCTGCCAGGATATATGCACGTAACAAAGGCTAAGGCTGCCTTAATGCTTCTTATTGCACTTATAATTATTTTTTTTATTCCTCACCTCATATAAATATAATATACATTTAAGTTAAAAGTACACCATGAGCGCACATAGAGGGTGTCGATTCTTACATGTCACATATATCGTATCGTTCTTACATCTCACGTGGCAGCAGTGCACAGTATGCCATCCTTAGGGATTGCTGGTCCCTAAAACCGTAGAAAATCAGGCCTGTGCTATATTAACTCTGCTAACTTTTTCACAATGTCACAACTCAGTCACCTAACGAAGAAAACCTCATTTCCCCACCCCCCTCTTCTGTTTAACCTAAAGAAGTCTGCAGACAGCTCATGTGCGACTGCGAGGAGGATGGAAAGGGAGCGCTGGAGGATTCCTGTGGTTAATACGTAACTTGTAGATTCACCATAAATCCAGGAAACATTTCCAGTGTCTGAATCTAATTATGCTTTGGGGGTATTTATTTATATTTGATTCTCTAATGAGCATGACTGAAGGATGAGCTAACTTTTTATGTTAGATTTTGCTGTTTTCTTTATTTTAAAATTATGGTACAAAGTACAGATTGTTGACTTACCAAGGAGAGCACGTAGCAAGAGTGAGGCAGAGAGGCTTAAAATAACCAATATTTCTTAGTTTTCACAAAAATCAAGTGTAGCTAATAAGGCTTACTCATTTTTTTGCAATTCAATCTAACTAAATACCCTTCTTTTTCTCAGCTAACATTAAAACTGGCATATTTGCTGAGTCAGCAACAGAATATGAGTGTTTATTTTAGCTACACATATTTTAACCAGTGAATAACAACATCTTCTTCATATTTAACAATCATTTGAATAATTCATGAAACTAATAAAAGTGTGTTTGCATTTATTCCAACTGTTTTGACACAAGAGAAGACAAATACTCTGATCTAACAATTCATCAGAGCTATTAAAACTAATATTTATTTAAAATGAAGAAGAAATTTTGGCTATTCTTTGCCATTCTCTGAAGTGCTAAAGACCTGGGAAAAATGTATCTATTTACATTTGGAATAATGACCCAACATCCAAGATGTCTACGAAGCTTATTTTTCTTCTTCAGATGCATGCTTATCCCAGAATGCAAGAGCCCTTCAGCCAGATACTGGCAGGACTAAAGTATAGCTATTCTACTTTATCGCTATGGTTGTTCTGTATAAGGATTTAAAATAAATTACTTTCATAAAGCAATATCATTACAAAAACCTGGCAAACAGATAATGGGAGTTATAAACAAGAAACTGATAAATAAATAAATAAGTAGGTAGGTAAACAGTATAATATGTCATGTAACTGCCAAAAGAAAATAAATTTATTTTTATTATGTAACCCATTTTCAATAAAAAAATAATCCCGGTATGACCACCTAAAACTCTAACAGACATCCTTTTTTTTTTTCTATAAGATAATTTTTAGCTATAATTTTTTCTTTCTTCTAAAAGATTCCAGCTCTCCTGAATTTTGTCTCCTGTGTGTTTCCCCCCAGGCAACCTTACCTACCAATTACTTACATCAGCTTCTTCTGAAGACATTTGCTGCTACAAGGCCTCATTCCCTCTTTTCTACGGAATCCTGAACTTCATCAATTCCTCCAAATTTCCCGCTACCTTCAGATCTTTCGTTAGTCCCTCTTTAGACTCCTCTGAGACAGAAACTCCTGTGCATTCCTTGTCCATCCTCTAAGGAAAGGTCTCCGTATTTCAAGCTGTTATTGGCAGCCTGCATTTGTTACACTGCCAAGATCCAGAGGGTCTCTATCAACTCCTGGTTTCTGGATGGTCCAACCAGTGTCCAAACTGCACCCTTACTCTTCCCTTTTCATCTAAACCATGTTCCTCCTGTGCTCCTATTTTTTTACTGCCCAGACTGGATTGGCAGAAGCAGATCTTTCTAGACCTCTGAACAAGGATATACGCTCCAGATACAGTGGAAAAAATTAGGCTGAAGGGAACTTGGAGGTCACGATGTCCAACCCCCATTCAAAGCAAGGAAATCTTCAAAGTTTGCTCAGGACTTTACCCAGCAGGGTTTTTCTCTTGTTTATCTTTTCTTCACTGTGGGGATTCCTCTGGGTAAGTTGCTGTGATCCCAGTTCCATTGTACTTGGTCCTGCAACTTCTATTAAACTTTGACTTTTTTCTTTCAACACCTTATTCTTCTGGTAAGTAAAACCATCCAAGATGGCAGCAGGTTGTCCTACCATTTTCAGTTATCTCCCTTGCAGTGTGCTAATGCTAGCTTTCCAGTACCTTACTAAAAAAAGTTTATTTGTTCAAGTCCACCCTGATGGCCTGCTGGTTTCATGGGCTACAGACACAATAAGGTGTACATTAAAGATTTACATTTGAAAAAACCATGAAAATGAGGATAATGCTGGATAATTGATAACAGACAGCATTCAGCATTTATCATTCATCACCTCAAGCTGATGATATCACATTCAGGGGCTTATGCAAAAATCTAACTTCCTGAGATATTTTTTTTTAATTGAAAAACGTAACAGGAACAGATATCAGCTGAATGCTTTTGGGTTAGATTTCAGCTGATTTGAGAGTTTTAGTTTTTGTGGTTCTCTGTGTCCATCTTTTAAAATGGTTGTTCTAATATTTTAATCTTGCATTTGAAACAATTTCATAAACCTACATTCCTTCATCTTAATGAGTCCTGGAAAACAGGAAATGAAGGGTTCAAAGGAAGGGCAGACAACTACTGTAAATCACAAAGCATATTCCCTCCTGAAAGTGATTATTTTAAAAACAAAACCTGATCATCATTAAGAGATGTAATTATAACAGATTGTTTAAACCCTAATGATGTTGCTCTGAGGTAATTAGTCTTTATAATCCTATTCAGTGAAAAGAACTACATTACCTTTGCAGTATGATGAAGTGAAATGCAGCTGACAAAACATAATAAATCAAAGAAACGTAAGACTCTCAGTTTTCAGGTAGGCCATTATAAAGGTCTACAGCTCATGTACTCTAATTTACGGTGAACAGAGGGTCTGTCTCAGAAAATACTAATTTCTACTTGCATGCAGTACTGTGTAAATATCGTATTTTTTACCAAGCATGCAAATTCAATTATGAGACTGTATTTTCATTCCGAGAGAAGCAGCAAAGCTATGCACATGGTAAACTGAATTAGAAATCCACTATTTCAGATGTCTTTCTCTTTTTCTTGAGGCATTAAAGGTTTATATTCATAAAGAAACAGATTCAGGCTTTATTTTTACATTCACTATGGCTACCTTTAATCATGTATGAATCAGGATTAAATGCCCAAGCAGCTGTGTTCTCTTTCTGTTGGCAGTGTAATAAAGACATAATAGTCTCTATGTCAAGCATTCTCAAACAATCTGTATTCTGACATTTGTTTGCAGAACCTATTGAATATTAAATTTGAAGAATTTCAAATATGCTTTTGCAGACATAAAATGTCTAAATACATTGAATATTAATTGTGATTTTATCTAATAAGCTCTGCTGATATTCAACTCTGAGATATTTTGGTTTTTAATTACATACTTTGGTGCCATTTGCTTCTGTCTTGATCAATTAATCTCCAGACACTTAAATAATTCTTGATGCTGCAATGGCCAACCAATTTAAAAAGATCTGACTCCCAAATAGAAATGTCTGCCTCAGTGGTAGTCTATTTTAAAGTTATTTGTGTTGACAAGGAGTTTAAGAAAGCTCATATCAGATGCCACATTTAATTCATGGCATGAAAGAAATCCAACACTTCAAACTATAAGAGTCTCTCATCACATTTTCTTAGTTAGAATGTTCTTTTTTCGAGCTTGTCACATGTAAAGCTTTATTTTTAGCTGACATAAGGGTTGAACATTAAGATATGAGCTTTAATACTAGAAAAAAAAATAGTTGGATGTTTCTTTAATGTTTCAAATTATAGGCTAGAGGCATATACGACAGTATGGTGCTAGAGTTAATGAAGTGTTTTGCTTCGTTGCAACAGCAAACATATGCCCATGTAATCTCTGGTGCTAATGACCTAAAGAGTTACAGGGGATAGGTGCCCTAGAATTATTTTGCCATGCTCTTGGCAAAATAATTTGATGTACTAATACAACATGAAATAAAATCTTGGATCAGTAACTTAATTAGAAATGCTTGTCAATTAACAATAACTGCTGCTGACCTGAGGCTCAGCAGAGCGTTCGTGAGGTTCACGTGAAAGATCACATCAGTGTCCTTTATGTCAACAGACCTTTCACACCGAATACGTATCCTCTGCTGTATCTCTGCTTCAAAGGAAATAGCTAAACCTCTATTTTGAAAATGATTAACCTTCTCCTTTGCAGTAAAGTATATGACATCTCCTGCACTAATCTAGTTTAAGATAAAAAACAAAATCCCTTGATCACTCCCCGCTGATTAGAAATGAGTTTTGGTGGAAATGTTCCTGGACCTTCCTTAAATATCATACTCAGGACAAAAGCAACCATCACCCCACTTTTCTAGGGATAAAATGCTGCTATGTTTCAATGTGTAATAAATATTACAGCAAAAAATACTCTGAAGAGGTAGGAAAGCTGCAGACATTTCTGTTGTTAATAAAAGAAATAAATCACAAAGGGACAAAATACAGAACAGACATGCTTGGTTGCTTTGTCTGAATTCTGTTTTTTCCCATATCCTTCATCTGTTTTCTCTCTTGTATGACTGTAAGCAATTTGGGGCAGAGGCCGATTTTTTTGCTTGGCACACTCCTAGCAGACTTGAAATGCTACCACAATATCCATAACAATAACAAGAACCGAAAAATCATACATAAGATTTGGAAATGGTTTCTACATATTTAATAAATTAAAATAGCTCTTGTAAAAATTCTTCTGTTCTAATGCAAATCAGGTAAGTGAGATTTGCCCAAGGACCCAGCTAAAATAAAATAATACTGTGGGCACTTGGTCTTCTAAACTTTCATAATTACAAATACTTCATTTTGCGTGACCTCTTCACCTACAAGGGATATTCAGATGGCCCTGTGCTAAAAAAGCACATTTCCACCCTCTTTCCACCTCTTCTGGACTATGAGATAGAGAGAAGGAAAAGTGTTACCTGTATACCCAGTTTTACAAACGCAGTTGAAGCTTCCCGGGAAGTTCTGGCAGGCAGCACCATTTTTGCAGGGGTTGGACAGGCACTCGTTGACGTCCCTCTCGCAGGCCATGCCAGTGAAGCCCTCCGGGCAACTGCAGGAGAAGCCCCCCACCAAGTTATGGCAAGTCCCGTCGTTGTGGCAGGGGGACGGGAGGCATTCGTCGATGTCCGTCTCACACAGGCTCCCCTCGTACCCCGGCATGCACCTGCACACGAAGGGCCGCAGGGGCTCGTTGGCCACGATGATGACGGGGATGCTCTCGTGGCTCCTCAGAGCCGGGCTCACCGCCAGCCTCCTCAGGCAGCTTCCTCCGTTTTGGCAGGGGTTCTGCAGGCACCAGTCGTGGTCCACAGCCTCGATCCGCACCCCGCTCTGGCGGAAGAGGACATCTTTGATGCTCTCGAAGAAGGTGGCCACGCCGCTGGGATTCACGTACTGGTTGTTGCCACGTTTGACGGCGGCCATCAGGAAGGTGTGGTTGCTCTCCTCGTACAGTCCGTAGAGCTGGACAGCAGTGCCCAGCCCCGTCAGCTGGGAGCTGGTGATGCGCAAGAAGTGGAGATAGTGATTGGTCAGGAAATCCCGCACGCTGTGGGCGCTCAGGCGGAGGAGAATGCTGTTGTCAATGGTGGCGTTGCTGAAGCCTGCGAAGAAAATCCGGACGCTGCTGGTGACGGCACCGTGCAACCCGTCGTTGCTGAGGACGGCGAGGTCAAATGTTCCATCTGTGGACCTTGCCTGCGAGTACAGCTCGCAGGTGCCCCCAGGAATGCTGAAGAGGCTGGTGACCCCTGAGGTAAGTGAGCACTGGAAGCTGTCTAGCACATCTGGATCCTGCGGTTTTACGTTGCCCAGAATTCCACCTGGGAAGAGGTTGCCATAATAGTGAACAAAGATTTCTACTGTTCTGGGCTGAGATGGGTTGTCGTTTTGGTCTATTACCTTGATGTGCACAGTTCCTGTGGAAGACATCTGAGGAACACCAGAGTCTCTTGTAATCACTGACAGGTAGAAATCACTGATTTGCTCCCTGTCGATCTCTCTTGTTGTTGTCAGCACTCCAGCAGTGCTAAGGCTGAAGTAGCTGGTTGCGGGGCCAGTGCTGAGCAAATAATACGTAAAGGGACCTTGGTTTGGAGGTAGATCAGGATCTGATGATTGAAGTGTCATCACAAGAGTTCCTGCACGGTTATTCTCCATGACTTCTCCTTGGCCGGTGGACAAGGTAGGGCCGTTGTCATTGATATCTTCCAAAGTTACCAATAAGGAGGCACTTCCTGTAGCAGATGGCGTTCCCGAATCGATGGCCAGCACAGACAGGTTGTACACAGGCAATGTTTCTCGATCCAGCTCTGCAGTGACTGTCACCTGTCCTGTCTGCGGGTTGATGGAAAAGGCGCTGTTGTCGTTGCCAGACCCAATGAAGTAGGAAAACCTGCTCCAGCTAGGGACAGAATCTGAATCAAAGGCACTCACAAATGTGACATGGGTGCCTGGAGGAACACCCTCGCTGATTTGTATATTGTAGGTTCCTAAGGTAAAAACAGGAGGATCGTTGGCATCCAGTATCGTGATATTAACTGTTACTTCATCTATATCTGCACCACGAATGCTCCCAAAATTTTTTGCGAGGACTTTCAAAGAGATTCGTTCTTCTTTCTCTCTGTCAAGAGATCCTGAAACGTAGATCTGGCCGCTCTTCTCATCTATCTGGAAGCCTTTCTTTCTGCTGTTGCCAAAGATGAGGTAGTGGACTTCTCCATCAGTTCCCATATCACGATCACTTGCAAAAACTTCACCTACAACAGTACCTTTGGAGGCTGCCTCAGAAACCTCAAAATAATAAAGCTTGGACACAAAACGGGGCACGTATTCATTTGTTCCTTCTAACTGGATGTTGACACTAGCAAAGCTGCACCTCTCTTCGTCTGGAACATTAAAAGCCTTTACTGTTAAATGGTAACTTTGCTTTGTTTCATAATCTAAAAATCCCTGGGTGGTGATCGTTCCAGTATTGGGGTCAATGACAAAGAGGTCGCTATCCGAGGACTGAATAGCATATGCAATCACAGCGTTAGGTCCAGAGTCAGCATCAGTGGCATTTAAACGAATAACAGTTGTCCCACTGGGGGCATTTTCCAACACGTTGGGAAAGTAGTCCTCAGGGCTGAATGCTGGAGAATTATCATTCACATCAATAACATTAACAGTGACACTGCAGTAGCCCGTTCTGGATACCCATCCTCCATCCGTGGCAGTAACAACTAGCTCATGCTTTTGGCATAACTCAAAATCAAGTGGTTTTGCTAGTGTCAGTGTACCCGTGGTTGTATTAATAGCAAAGACGCCAGCCTCATTTCCAGAGGAAATATTATATCTGATTAATCCGTTCATAGCAGCATCTCTGTCTCGGGCTGAAACTGTCCTGACCACTGTTCCAACGGAGTGACTCTCTGGGATAGTAACGCTCATACGGCTTTGAGAAAATTCAGGTGTATGGTAATTTTCCTCTGTCACAACTATTTCTACAGCTACCTCGGATGAGAGCGGAGGATTACCTTTATCCTTTGCTTTCACTTTAAACAGAAAGTTTTTGTTCAAATCAGCCATTAGTGAAGATGACACGGAAATCCAGCCCGTACTCCTGTCCAGTCTGAATTTATTAGTTTTGCTTTCATCAGAGATGAAGTACTCCACCTCAGAATTCAAGCCAAAGTCTTTGTCATCCACTGCAGTAACTTTAATTAAGTTTGTGCCCACCCTCACGTTCTTAGTAACAGGAGTAAAATATTTCTGAGCGAGGAACAGTGGTGCGTTGTCGTTGCTGTCTACTACGTTAATGGTGACAGTTGTCTCGCTCATTAATGGAGGACTGCCCCGATCTGAAGAAGTAACGATGAAGCTGTGCCTATTAATGTTGACATTGCTTGAACCGCTGGAGTTTTGGTACCTTAAATACTGCTTGTTGAAAATTTCCCCCGTGGTTGCATTGATTCGGAAAAACTCAGACTGGGATTTTATGAAGTAGAAGACTTGGCCGTTTGACCCTTCATCGGGATCGGTGGCTGAAACCTGGGTGACCTTCAACCCAATCCCTGGAAGCTCAGGACACTCCAAATAATAGGAGGGCTTTGTAAATCGTGGGGCATTGTCATTGACATCTGTGACAAATATGGTGACATCTGTGCTCACCGTCCACCCAGAGTCATGCGCGGAGACCCTGATTCTGTACCGGTCCGTGTCCTCCCTGTTTAGTGGTCTGCTGATGGTGATGTCTCCGGTGCTGGGATTTATGGTAAATGGGAGACTCGTGTCCCTTATGGAGTACCTGCTGACCGCATTCACCCCAATGTCTTCATCTGACGTCGTGACACGGGTTACCGTAAAACCCAGAGGTGCATTTTCAGGCACAGAAGCACTGAATATCTGGGAAAACCTTGGAGCATTGTCATTTTCATCTAAAATATTAATGATAACTTTCACAGTTGTGCTCTGGAGCGGGGTACCTTTATCCGAAGCTTTTATGGTTAGTGTGTATCGAGACAACTTCTCTCTGTCCAAGGGCCGGACGCTTCTGATCTCACCAGTGGCTCGATTGATACTGAAACTATTTTCTGTGTTGCCCTCAATTATTTCATAATTTAGCTGTCCGTTTAGACCACTGTCCCTGTCGACAGCAGCAACCGTCAGTATCTTCCGTGGGGACAGGTTCTCCATTATTTCTGCAATGAAGGGATCTTGCTCAAACTCCGGTGCGTTGTCATTGACGTCTACCACCGTTACTTCCAGCTTCTTATATGAGGAAAAGGGAGGAAAGCCCGTATCCCTGGCCTCAATCCAAACCACGTATTTCTGTATGGCTTCAAAATCCAAAGCCCGCCCAACAGAAAGCTGTCCTGTCGCCTGGTCGACCAGGAAGGTGTTGCCCAAGTTACCACTGGCGATGTAGTAAGACAAGGAGCCTCCTCTGGCTGAAGACCCGGAGACGGTGGTGACAAGCGTACCGACCGCTTGGTTTTCGGGAAACGTGAAGGTCTCCTGATCCGCCTGAACACGGGGAAATTCTGCTCGGTTCACAAACCTCACGGTGACAGTTGTAGAGTCTGTCTTGGGGTACCGGCCGCCATCCCTCACGTGAACAGAAATGGTGACTTCGGATTCTCCCGCCAGCGGGTTTGCAGCCAGGATCGCCCCCCTCGCCGGATCGATGTGGAATTTCTCCGAGTTTTTCCCCACAAGGGAATAATGGAGCTCGGCGTTGGAGCCAGCATCCGCATCGGTGACGGTCACAGCAAACACGAACGAGCCTGAAATGGAGAACAAAGTTAGGGCATCTTCAGTGCACCGACTGCAGGAAACACAATGCCAGCTTTTTTACTCGGAAGCACTCGAGAGGGCCCCTGACCCGGTATCCATCCCGGAGCAGGATGCTCTTCCTTAGCTGCTCTGAAAATTAACTGCTTTATTTTCACAAGTTGGTAAGTTGGACAAGGGGTAGGTGAGTTTGTGAACCTGCAATACATGCACGTGGCCAAAAAACGTGGGTTTGAATGGATGTCAGTGGCTGCACATACATCTGCACTGGAAAATGGAACTGCAACTTTTTGGAAATCCAGCATCCCATTTCTACAGTATTCACATTATGAAAGCCATACCTCTCATAAGAACAAATGTTGGGTGTTTTTTTTTTTTTTTTTCTTTTTAATTACTCATAGTTTATTTATCCATGTGAAAAAACCCCTGGAATCTGATGGCTAGTGAGGCTACCTAAATGAACAGACAGCACCCAATTCATTTAACCCTACACACCCACCTTCCCTTGAAGCCCCTTTTCTTCCTATTCCTCAGATGCAGCTCCCTTGTCCCCAGCAGCCTCTTGCCTCTGATTTTTGTAGGAGTATTCTGGGGATGGTGACTAATGGGACTGCATTTGTAAAAACATGCTGGTCCTCTGAGATAGGGCTAAAATCACATGGAAATACAAAACTGGTGCATGTTAGCGTGGTAACATGAATACATTGGTTCAGGTCTTTTGAATTTATGTGTCACAATGAACTTGACTACAGGGGCATCATTTGCATTAACCTCTATATTTGCCTACCTGCAAGGAGAACCCAGGGTGTTCTTTTGCACTGGAATTTACAGATGTAATGCATGACATGTCTTTCAAATTTGACACTGTCCAACCAATTTGCAGAACACTCTCTTGATGTTTTACTGGTACTGAAATATAGAAACTACCCACTCCTATATAAAAATCATGTTGTTTTCAACCTCTGGAGGCAAAATCATTTATGGGCAGGAATGACTTTGACAGTGTCCCCTTAAAACTACACTTCATGTCACTATTTGTCATGTGCAATGATGTATACTCCAGGGGGAGGACTATTTAGACAAGAACAGTATTCAAACCCTTCTGAGAAATGGGACAGGAAAAAAAATTAAGATTTTTGCTTCAGTTAAGCAAATCACATTATTTATTATTATTATTACTAGTTCCCCCTTTTAAACTTGATTTAAAAATAATAAGAAAATTAAGCTATTTATTTCCAAATGTACACTAGCTATTCTGTGATTGGAATAAACACAAAGTCTTAATTGAGTTATGAGGGTTTGTTCTTTTTATTTTTAAAAAGTTATTTTGGACTCTACATTGGACTGCAATAAAGTTGTTTGTTTTTTCTAATGGATGCCACGCCTGCTAGTAACATCATTGTCAACAGCCTTTCAAAATACTGTGAATATTAACATAAAGATATTAACATTTCCTTTTAAATAAAAGTGAACTGAAGAAGTTGCAAATAAAAAAATGCATGCATCCCTAGGTTTTTAAGAAGTTAAAACCAGAGTAAATATAGCTTAGGCTTTCTATGTTTCTAGTTATAAGGGGTAACATACAAAAAGCATCCAAAAAGATATTGCCAGAAAACATCAGTTTAACCTATGTGTACTCCTCATAAACACATTTAAAGAAACACCCCAAAAAGAACCACACAAAGGCACTGTGCCCTCGTCAGAGTACACAAAGATTCACCAATGTAATAATAAAATAATTTCATAATGTTGTTCTGGAAACGGGGAAGAAATGTAAACAAATTCATTCTTCCATAAAAAGGAGAAGTATTTGCAATTGTTTCAAATTTAGAGAGAAAACCCAAGAAATGGAAATAAGCCCCTTTTTTCTTCTTTTAAAGGAAAAATTGTTTTGTAAACCATTTGTCTTGGAATCCTCTCTGTAAGCATCACACATCCAGTATGTGTATGCATGGGAAAACACACAGTGTTGCTGACTTCCACAGCCAACCATTCTAACTGCAGTTTGGTGAATCCATGGTAATACAGTGATCACAGAAAATTCTTTTACTGTTTTGAGATAGTAGAGGTCCTGGTATTAGCCCTTTTCAAGTCGCCGAAAAAAAAATCAGAATAGCAGACTCTTTCAGTAAATTCTCTCCATCTTTATGCAAATACACTTATTCTCCTTTCTTTCCTTTTGCACTACCAATTCTGCAAATAGAAGATATGAATGTTTTGGACTTACCAATTTCTAATGCATTTACTTATCAGGCTTGTTTAAACATAAACCGAAGCAGAAATTAATTCCTAAATGGAAGCAAGTCACTTTAATTTGGGTGTAGGCTCCACAAAAGGAAGGTTGCTGCTTGGCTTTACATTTATCTTATTTTGCTTTACTGCTTGGCTCAAGGAAAGGCAACATAATTAACATCTGCTATAGATACGGAGTTTTTGGAAGAGGTCAACAAAATGCTCTTTTAAGAATTGCTCAGGGTGGAAAAAGAATGTCTACATGCAGGAGGAGACTTTCAGAGGGAAAAAGAGGTCATTGCCTTCCTAACCCTGGCAAAATAATTTAATCATTTGTTTGAGTGGGTGCTTATTTAGACTATGTCTTCTTTACAAAACTTCAGCAAAATAATTGAATTTGGATGGAAAGAACAAGCTAAGAAAATCGCTAAATTGCGGGTGATACAATGAAACATCCCTTGTGGCACAGCTTTGCATTTGGCAAGATATTAATGCAATCTGAAGTACCCCAAGCACTGCTAGGTTACCTGAAGTGGTAGGTGATGGGACGTGGGTGACGTAGGGATGGTGTTGAAATTTGGGTGGGTTGTCATTCACATCAGCGACGGTGACGAGCACGCTGGTGGAACTGGAGAGAGCCCTGGGGAAGCCCCCATCACTCGCCACCACCACCAAAGTGTAGTTCTCCCTCACCTCTCGATCAAGGAGAGCACTGGTGATGATCTGTCCTGTTGATGGGTTGATTGTGAATTGTGAATTGCCACCGGTAAGCCTATAGCTGTTTGAAAGAAAATAAAAACGAAGGAAGAAAAATTTGTTTAGTATGTCATAAGGCAGCCTGCTCCTTAAGATAATAATAATTTTCTATACTCTTTAGACCACAATGCTGATGGGTATCACCACATGGATTTTCTTCTGACTGTCCATGTATCTCCACTTTTTTCTCTTCCCTTCTCTCGTGAGACCTGTAAATGACATTTCTGGGGATTTCCAAGTGTAGTTGCTTAACACATAGATTTCTAATAAACGAGGAGCAAACTGAGTCTTTTTACATTTGGAGGTACAGTCAGACATACTCTCAAAATTGCCTTCTGGAGGCATCCTCTAGTACTGATTTCCCAAAAGGTTGGCATACTTCTTAGTTGAATCTGCAGGACGTCATTAAAAATTTTCTGAAATAAAAAATTACAATTCTATAAAATAAAATGAGGATTTACCATTCTTATTGTTTACTGACACTGAGCTAAATTTTCATATTCAAGATTTCAATGCTAATTTATAGGAATTCATAGCAAATTAGTAACCAGAGAGCCACGTTAATGGAGACTAATTGGGACCCGATTTTGACCCTTGATTGGTGTGTATGTATGTGCACACATCTGTATGTGTGTCTAAAAATGTGATTGATAAGAACTGACTGTGTGCTTACTGCAGTGCATTGTACAGGCTACCTCTGGCTTGCTACCGCAGTGACTTTGTCCCTTCTCGTTGAATGCTTGCCCAGCTTGTGTTCATACAGAATGAATCTCAAAAGATATGGGGATCACTGGGTTGTACTTTTAAAGGTAATTGGCTAATATTACATTTTTTATTAATTCAGATAATGGGTTTCTACAAAATACAGGAAAGTAAAACTGGCTAATATGAACAAAGGCATATTCAGTTTTACAACCCTGACAAAAACCAACACATCTGTGATTAGCATTGCTTCTTCAGAGAAGCCTGGTACAGCACAGTAGCAGCTTTTTTAAAGACTATGATGCTGTAAGTTTCAGAAGAAAACAGCTTTTATGAAAGACAGTAGTGTTCTTATCTTCACCTTTTTAAAATCAGAACAGGTTATGCCAGAAATAACAACAGAGGCCAGAAGCTTTACCTAGGGGACTGACAGTCAGCCTGTGTAATAAGCTGTGGCAGCTTCTCCTGTTCAGTCATTAATCTCTACAGAATGCCAGGAGCATACTTTAATTGCTTAATTATGATATAATATGATGGCCATATGTAATTATTCTCCAGCCATCGCAATGTGCATCCAGGGTGGAACAAATGTGCGTAAAGCCTAAAGCATCATTTAAATCTCCCTAAATACCACCAGGACGGGAAAATTTCATCTGTGATTTGCAAGGTTTTAACCCTGTGTGAGGTGTCACAGAAGACAGGGATTTCTGTACTTCCACATATATAGAATGGCCCAAGTTTTAGCATTGGAAAGATGCTATGAAAACCTTTTTTTTTAAAAAAAAAAAAGAATAAAGACAAATTACATTTGTCATAGGATATTGTGGATAGTCTGAGTTATACCTGTGTACAACTGCATGCTCACCAACTGGACAACATTAGTGTGCCTCAGCATATTTACAAAAAAATTACAAACCCGAGCCAAAAAAAAACCAACCCCAAAACTTTAATGGTGACAACTAGCATAAAAGGAATTTGACTGAAGCACTTAAAAACTGGCCTTTCGACTAGTCTGTGCTGACCTGTCATCTATATACTGTCTTTAACAAGACTGCTCATGTGTGCATTGCCATTAACAACCTCATCAGCCTCCTTTAATGACTTCACAGGTTAAAGAAAGAGAAAAAAGAGAAAAGAGTCTGCATATATGGATATGTAACAGTTTTGCAGAAGATTATGTACTTCGTGCATGACACAGCCCTTTTTAATTTTAAATGAAAATTTTAGCAGAAGATTTTACATACCATCTTTGGAAACCCAAGATTTGATTTTGAAACAGGCTCCAATAAGACTGAAAAAGAGTTCTGAGTGCTCAGCACATCTGACAAGAAGACCTCACGTGTTCTGATCCCTCTGGCTTTTGCCAGTTTTGTTATACCAGTCATATTTTAAGATTTGCATGACTCTAAATGCTGAATCTGTACAAATTCTGGCCAAGAAAAACAAAGTACATTCCTGAGTCTAAAAAGTGTAAAAGGAAACCTGAAAACAATTTTTAAATGGCTACTTACAAAGGAAAAAATATTTTTATCAACTATTCTACTATGAGGTACTGAGTGAATGACAAAGACTAATGGCAGAGATATTAAAGCAATCCAACCACACTAAAGAAATCCTAGAGTACCCTGATAATTTCTGATTATGGGACGCAATCATTACAATCATTCATGCTTTGTATGGATTTTTTTTTCTAAAGGAGCTTGCCAGAAATAGTTTCTTAGAGTGAGAGTGAATAGAATTAAAAGCTTCATTGTTTCACAATTTAATAAATGGTAATTTTGGATGCTTTTCAAATATTTAAAGATGCCAAAACATAAAGTTTCTATTTTTGGCTTGTAGCTAGTTGGAAACAAAATATTACAGTATTATATACACACTTGCTTTGCCATACAATATACCCATTTTATTTTAGTTCCTTTTTTAAAAAAAAACAACAAAAGACAACCACAGTGATACTCTAACACACTTTGCAGAATAAACTAGGTGAACTAGAAAAAGTAATTAAAGAAGCTACTGTTTTATAAGTTTGGAAACAGAGAGATACAGGTGTTTGCAGTCACAACAGTTAAATGTGATGAGATTACCTATGTGTCCTTCCAATTAATGACTAATACGAATCTGCTTTCTACTTCATTAGCAATAAATCCGTCCTCAGTGGATAATCTTCAGGTTGTCACTGCCACTTAGCACCTTCATTACTCTTGTCTGTGAAACTGAGCGTGGCCAGTGTTCAGTCCACTGTCCACTGAAGTTGCATCAACTAAGCTCTACAAACCATTTGGCATTTATTGCAAAAATGCCAAATTCTAACTTTTTGCTGGTTTTCTGAATGGGGTAAATTTTACACCTCGCCTTGTGTAATTTTTCTTCTAAACTGAAGACATTAACTGACCATAAACCGATGCAAGGAACACATTGGCTTTCAGTGAAAATTGGTTACTTTGTGAAAAGATGTGAATGCGGTGACAAGGCAGGTCATGGTTCCTGGTGACCGTTCAGTGATCTTTGGTCTCTCCCACAACATGTGTATTGGCAGGTTGGGTGATATTGTACCTGCTCATCTAGTTTAGTATAAATGCTTCCAAGTCTGCGTAAGCAGTCATCTAAACTACAGTGAAGGTGAAAAACCATTTAAGGTTCAAAATAAGATACTGAAGCTTTCCTGAAACATGTGTATGTTGTCACAAAAGTAACACTACCCACTATTTGGACAACTTTATGCAAAAAAGTGATAATGATTTCTAGAATTGCCTAGTTTAAAATCTAAAATTTACAGAGCTGCAAAATAAATTCTGCATTTTTTTTAGGATGAGTGGTTTCATATGAACATAAATGAAAAAAAATTAATATTATTTAACTCTACCCCAAAGTCAGCTTTTGTAGCAAATTTGTTAATGATGTTTGAAAAGTACATCTTCCTCTTCTCCACCAAGCTCTTCCTGAAAGCTCCTTCGATTAATATTTAAGAAGTCAGCCTCCAAGAATATTAGTTTCTAGCTTCTTCAGGTATACATTTTAAAAGATTTGTATTGTATCTATTACCTATATCCTTCAATACAAAGCCTTAATTCTAAAAGCTATGCTAAATAGAAGACAAAAGCCTTTCCAAAAGCTACACAAGCTGATGGCAGTCAATAATGATGATCGTTCACAGCTTATATTTCTTTATGCAGAGAATGTACATATAAAGACTGTAAGCTTAAGTACTTAATCCATTTATGATATTATTTGGAGTTTCAAGGTTTGTTTTATTTTTTTCAAGGTTTTTTACTTTTTTCAACTCATCTACCTCTACAATTATTGAGAAATATAAATCTAGCCTATTGACAATTAGACTTCAGGTGCAAGTGAAACTCATTTGCTTTTCACTTAGTAAAAATGTAAAATAACCCTGTGACTCTGTTTGTCCTTAATGTAATTCTAAAAGCCTATAAACAACCAAAAAAAGCCAGATTTGCTGAAATAATTCAGTTACACATATACAGCTGTCCTTCTGTGTCTTACAGCTTTATGGCTTGTTGGTGATGGATGCTGTGGGGAAAAAAAAGTCTTCAGGCAAGGCATGAGGCAGTATTAATATTATATAGCAACAGTGAACGACCTACCTAATAACAGCATTTGTAGAAATGTCAGCATCTGAGGAGTTTACGAGCAAAATATCTGTCCCTGTAGGTGCATCCTCTGGAACTGTAGCAGAATACATGTTAAAGGCGAACGTGGGGACATTGTCATTGACATCATCCACAGTGACAGCAATGGTTCCAGTGCCAGTGAGGGCAGGAGACCCTGTGGGAAAGCGGGATACAAAATGCTAGAGGTTACAAATACCACCATGCTAATCTGAGGTCTGCCATCCCCGATTTAAAGCCTGGTCCCTTGAGCATATCACAGTTCGCAGAGCAAGAAAGCCACTTCAATATACAGGACAGGGTCACATTTCTTTCAAAGGCATCTCGACAAAGTACAAGTTGTGAAAGGAAAAAAAAAAAAAAAGTTGTTATTTTTCTTGCTCCATCTAATTCCAGAAATATTTGGTAATACAAGGTCAGCGGAAAAAGATGGTCTTGGAACCGCGCAGAAGCCTTCCTGTAACAATTAGGACCAATTTGAACGTGTGGTTGATTTTCCTATTTCTCTAAGGGAAGATGTTCAGAAGTGGCAACACTGACAGCCGTGAAAACTCCAGCCCTCAATTTATTTATCTGCAGAACAAATAGAGTGGAAACAGTGGCAAACCCCAGCTTTCCGCGTGGCTTTTCCACTGCCGGTCGCACCCCTGACCTGGGGAGACCTTCTCTGAGCGGGTGAGAAGGTTGCACAGTCTCCAGTCCTGTTCAGACTCAACTTCTCCACAGAAGCAACCACCTATAGCAGCAAATAATGCTCGCTTGGGTGAGACATTGGCTTACGGGAAATCAGTCTGAACTTATTTAACCTACGGCTTTCATCCTTCATGTAATTCTAATACTTAACTCTGATGAGCAGAAATGAGTGAGAAATAGCATGTTTATTCATGTGCAATTTCTCAGTATTTATTCTCTTAAGCTCTTCCTTTGTCAAATAATAAAAAAAAAAGACAAAGAAGAGTTTTACAAGTTCATGTTATTTTTGCCAGTCTATTATACTTATTTTCAGCCAAGAATCAGCAAGACATCTTCTGCTTACCAAATTCTTCACTGAGGGTCCCTGAAGAAAATGGGATCATTCCTTTCTTTGATTACATAGCAAAAAGGAGAAGGGAAGAGTGATAGTGGAGCACAGAACACATGAGTTACGGCCCCTTTTACTCAAAAGACAGATGATGACCATGCCTGTTTTACCCAAGAATGCGTCACATTCAATCTCAAACAGAGACAACAATTCACCATTTGCTGGACTGGGAAAAAAGGAATGATAATGAAATGCTTTGGGCCAGAGATTGGTTCGAGTCCTTGCCACAAGGCAACCGTATTACATGGAGCTGTCATTTGATGAAACCCAGGCAGCCCCTGTGTTACCTCCCCCCTAGTCCTTCCACCCCAGCAGATGATTGGGTCACCGCTACTTGAGGTTATTGATGGACCTTAACCTTAGGGCTGGGAAGGAGTTAGACTCTGCTCTTGGGTCCCACGTGGTCCTGGCAAGGGCTCTAGGCATTGAGGTATTATAGAAAAGAAGAAATAATGACCCATTTTCCCATATGTTAACCCTTGCTGGCTGAAGTACCACCACACTGCACCGCAGGAAGAAGCTGGGAGCAGCGTCTGCACAGGAAGGAGGTTTTTCACCACAACAATACTTCAATGTACCTTGGCTTAATGCACAAACAGACTGAACAAAAGAGCTCCCAATTGCAAGGCTCTGTAAATCTTGCAAGGCTGACTCTGAAGCCAGCTGATCGGACGGGACAGATCACAATGACGAGGAAAGAACGTGCAAGTCAAAGAGTACAGGTTTCACACCACGGCCACGCACAATGGAGGCCTTTCTTTGCTCTCATCTGAGGTAATTCATTCTGCCAATTAATATACTTTCAGCCAGGAAGGTTACATTAAGGCAGTAAGTCTGACTCATTTTTTACCCTCGTCCCCCCGATCCCCTCCATTTTGTCATTTAGCCAAACAAGTATAGAGAGAAAAGACTGCAAAAGCCTTCTTGATTGCTGAAATATTGCCTGTGGAGTGTTTATTATTCCTGCATTAAACGACACAGGGTCCTCAGTGGTGTTTGCTGCACGTGTCATCGAGGTCTGGCCTTCCAAACACATTTAATTGACATTCATCTCGCAGCTAATGAAATGAAAAGTTGAAAGTTGTTCAGTTTCACAGATGATTAAATAATTTATACATAATTCAGAAACTAATCTTGGGTAAGTCACATTCAAAGAGCATCAGTAACGCAACTCAGTCTGGAAAAGAAAGCTAACTTACAGCTAAAACCTGAAAATCATTGTTTTAAACGTATTTGCTAACACAAAGAGCTGATGTTGGAAAATTCACACTGTCAGTTTATCTGCAAAAATGAGCAGCAGTGGCAGCGCCCTTAGAGCTAACCTGGTGATGGGACTGGCTCCAGTGCAGCTCTGCGGGCTGGACCTGTCCCACCTGAGAGCACCGAGCTCTATCCTCATAGGGCTGGTGGAGAAGGTGTTCACATCTGCTGGTAAAGTACTGCGTGGACATATGCTAAGAGCAGAAACGCTACAAGCCCCCCTCTTTTTCCTGCATGGCTATTAAATCTTTGGTCACATCTGATGCCCCCATCCCTGGAAGTGTTCAAGGGCAGGCTGGATGGGGCTTTGAGCAACCTGGTCTAGTGGGAGGTGTCCCTGTCCGTGACAGGGGCATTGGAACTAGATGGTCTTTAAGGTCCCTTCTAACACAAACCATTCTATGATTCTATGATAATGGAACTGGTCGAAAGGGATGCCAGAGGTAACAGACCATAGGGCTGGAAATATTCTCCTGCTCAGGATTACACCAATAGCAGAAGTTTTTGACTCAGCCATTTGACTCCAACCAGCCCGCTTTCCTCTCTGAGGAATCTGAATTTGCAGGGTATCTAATGAAGGCTTCAAGGGTCAAATCTCAGCCTCAGCCCCACAGATATTCCGTGCTGCTATCCTCTGATTCCACTTCCCCACTGGATGCATCTACAAGGCACTGTACAGCGCTGTATGGACATATTTATGTTAGCCTCAGAGAAGTGAATATACCAGCCAAGGTTGAGCACCATGCTAATAAAATTAGCTAGGGTAATGTAAGTAACCCGGCTCTCATTCAGCACTAGCTTGTGGCTGCGTTGTGCTCGCAGAAATGTCCCAGAAGTCCAATATTAATTCAGCTGTTTGCAACATCCCAAGTCACTGCTCCTCAGTTCAAAACCCAAAATCTCTCTCATTTTACTTAGATGGAAAAACTCACACATCTGCATTGGTTTCCTGTCTATGTAGTTATCCAAATATGTTTTTTTCCCTCTAAGTAAAACATCACGTCCACAAATTTACTCCTTTATTCTATTACACTGAAAGATAAAGTTGCAATTTCAGAGAGAGTCCTCAAAGCTTTTATTCACTTGAAATTAAATGACTAGCTCATATTTCTGCAGTTACTGAGAAATATAAGAAGAGGAAATTACAAATGAAGTAATTTTCTATGGAAAAGAAATAGGTCAGGGCCAAATTCTACCGTCCTCAGTGAACTTTCAGTGAAAGTTGTGCTTGCATATTGACCACAGAATTTGGCCCTTGTTAATAAGCAGGTTTCATAAAATGTACATGTCATATTTGTGGTGAGAGAAGTAGTTTCCATGGTCAGGCTGAGTTCCCAGATTTCTTAGTTTTGCTTCGATAGCAAATCTTCCCCAAGTCAGTTATTCTTATTACACTAGAGCTTCATCTCTTTTTTCTTCAAACTGCACTTAATATTTTGCATAAATAAGTGTAGTAAATTTTGTGTAAATTCTGCAATATTAGCCAAACGCTCAAGATGCCCCGCAAACTGATTTTAATAAACCAGACATGTCACAAACTATATAAAATTGCTATACACAGCCACACAATCCTCTGCGTACCTCCTACAAACTGCGCTGAGGGGCAGAGACACAAAGAAACACGCACTTTTCCCTTAGTGAACTTCCACTAAAATTTTATTTTTCATAATAGCCTGAACTGTTTTTCAGCAGAAGCAGCAACTATTTCTTTTTCAGCCACCTCTTATTTACAGCATTTCTCTAGTGCTATACTAGGGTGTTTTTTTCAAATGCCAAAATACCATGTAACATTCAGCAACTATTTCTTTTTCAGCCACCTCTTATTTACAGCATTTCTCTAGTGCTATACTAGGGTGTTTTTTTCAAATGCCAAAATACCATGTCACAAAGGAGCCTAGGATACCCATGTTGAATAAAACTTTTCTAGAAAGGTGGAGGAAAGAAAGACCCATCAAATTATTAATAATTGGAGAACATAAAGTTAACTGTGTGAACTAAATGGGAGACAGAATTGACTGTTCAGTGAATATCAAATCTTTAAAATTTCAAAGATGATGACATTAATATATTATTATCATTATTTTGAATTTCCCATCTCTGTGTGCCGGGGTCTGTTTCTATGCACTAAAGAGTTTATTTTCTAGGTGACAGCTGTACATATACATTAAGCAGACAGTCCTACAAATGTCCACACGTCATTGTTGAAATAAAGATTAACCTGGGATAGTGTCAAAATAGTATTGCTGAGTGCAGGAAGAAAATTGCTTCCCACGGATGTTCTTCCAAAAACTTAAGCTTTTTGCTTACATCTGCAAGTAAACATGTGTCTGGGGATGAAGAGAAGGAGCAGACCTTGGGAGCCTGCTCCTTGGAGGCCCGCGGTGGAGGATGAGTTACAGAGGGAGGTTACAAGAGGCCACCTCTGGCTTGGCCAGCATTGGGCTGTGGTTCTCCTCTCCACATGGAACATTTGAGGAGGTGATGTGAAGAAATGGCTGTGGGGCAGGCAGGCGGTAGCACAGGGGCAGGACCTCTCTTCTCCCAGCAGGGTGGGACTGGCAGAGACCTACAAGCTGGTCTTCTGCCCCGTTCACCAACGGGTTTGCGGCTAATTGCCACAAAAATATGATGATATTGGAAATATGTCCATTTAGAAGTTGTTTAGAAGTTTAGTCTCAACTTTTTCCTTCCCCTATCCAGGAGAAGGGGGAAGAAAAACACTGACTACATGCACCAATGCAAGCAGAAGAATGGAAACTAAATGCAGAAGGTGACAGTGGGGAGAAATATCATCTCACCTGACAATTTCTACTTCTCAAATACAGGACAACCGGTGAAGAGAGGACAATATGATTAGCTCACCCAGAAAAGCATAAATCACTCATTCCCCTAATTTGTGCCAATGCTCAAGAGCCACAAAGTCATCCACAAGCAATGTATCTAAAGGCTACTTGTACTTTCACCTTGGCCAACTCATACACCCTTAGAAGAAGGGAACGCTACCTGCCACCCTGGTCCTGGGGAATGGGGAAGGTAAGCTGTCCTGGCTCCCTGTAATCCCCAAACACATGGCACCGTTTGCTCCAGTGTACATTCAGCTCTCCACACCATCGTTGGCCACACCAGGATGAGTGAGGAACGATCAGAGTACTTCAGCGGACTGGAGCAGTAAAAGCAAACAATTGAAGGAAACTTGCAGAGCCATTTACATTCTTCAAAAAAACTCAGGAAAAGATGATGCTATTGGAAATTATCTTGGCTGTGTGGTACTGTGTGCCTCACAGTAAAAATTAGAAATAGGAGAATGTGTTCAGCGCATTATCCACATATTGTTTGAAGCTTTAATGGCTTCTGGGTCCTGTCTGTGCCATGGTTAGCACCAGATAGTAAAACCATCATTCCTTGCAGAAACCAGGAACTCAAAGGTTTTGCCAGCATTAAAATATCAAAATTAAGTGCTAGAAAACTAACAATAAACTTAAGCAAAAAACCTACAGATACATTTCACAAAAATGAAAGAAAGGGATTAAAATTAAATAAAATTAATCTAAATGACTAATCGAAACTCGTATTGCAGGCAGTTTACCATGTTTTGTGGTAAATTAAACACATCATTATCCTGAAAATTGGAAAGCGATTTAACAGAAATGGAATTTTTGCTTCACTGAAATGTGTTGCTTTGCAACAAAGCGGATTTCACTTCCCCAGTCAAACACTCAGTGAATGAGTCCCAGGACTAGAAGTTGTATGTGTTATTACAGAGCATTAACTTTTTCACTCAAGTAAACAAGGTCTTTCTCACAATAAAGGGGCCAAGCTTTCTCAATGCATTTAAATGCAGACAGGGTATGCTGAGGCTCACACAACTGGTGAGTTTTAAAATAAATATGGAGCTAGAGTAAGTAAAAATGCAACTAGCTTGCATTACACTTTGGCTTTCTAGAGCACACGAAGCCTAATTTGAAATGTGGATGACCTTAAATTAACTTATTTACCAGGAACACAAAAGAAAGTGCGTATGTGAAATGAGAAAAATAAGTAGTTCTTTTTAAAAGATTGCACCACAAATATTTGTCCTGGCTGGATATGTTGATTGTGTTTTATTTTCCTCTTACTCAGTTTTTCACTACAGGCTTCTATACTAAGTCTTAAAAAACTAGTGAAGCTAGTATACTGTGCAACAAAAGCTGAAATAAGCAGTTAGTAAAAATAATTAAAAGATTAGAAGCTAGCCCTATTCTCATTCAGTTCAGCAGGTGACTGGTGAATGAGACCATGCAGGAACACAAAATTTCTGAGTGAGTCAAATCAGAGTTTTTCTTAGTAGTAGCAGTTGTTCCCAAAGCTGGTTTAACAGAACTTACACTTCAAAAAGGAAAGGAACTGTTAGGATAGATCTGCACTTGTGCAAGGACTATCTGACAAGAAAAAAAAAGATTTTTGCATACTGCATCAGATATCAGAAACCTCAATATCCTCCTTTATCTACCAGCTTAAAGAAGCTGGGAACAGACAGACCTAAATTTGGGAAGATAAGCCATGAAAAGTAAAAAAAAATAAAATAAAAACCAAAACACATCACTGAACCAGAATCAAATTTGTTTACCACATTTCAAAATGTATGAAGGAAAGGCTGAAAGAGTCCCACTCCACCACCCACAGTGGAAGCTGGATATGGGGTTGCTGACATCAGCAGACCCCAGTATGTGACTTGCAACTGTCAGATTCCGTTCTCCTTCCACAAAAGGCATAAGCATTAATCCCATGTGCCTTAAAGCCCTTGACACACACTTGGAATCCACTAACATCGAAGGTGTAGGTCACTGGAGGCGGTGTTCAGAAAACACACAGGTATGGTAAGTTTCTTAGCCAGAACTGCACTGAATCTCAAAAGAAGTTGCCTTCTTCAAAAAATGTGTTTCAGAAAATGAATCTTTAAGGAAAATTTTCCACAGCTGAATATAATGCTCATAAAAAATGTGACAATGCAAGGGCACATTGACAACAAAAATGATCAGAGGGCTGGAGCACCTCTCCTATGAAGACAGGCTGAGAGAGCCGGGGTTGTTCTGTCTGGAGGAGAGAAGGCTCCAGGGAGGCCTTATAGCAGCCTTTCAATACTTAAATAAGGCTGACAGGAAAGATGAAGACAGACTTTTTAGCAAGGCCTGTTATGAGAGGACAAGGGAAAATTGTTTTAAACTAAAGGAGGGTATACCCAGACTAGATCTAAGAAAATGAGGGTAGTGAAACACTGGCACAAGTTGCCATGAGAAGTGGTAGATGCCCCATCCCTGGAAACATTCAAGGTCAGGCTGGATGGAGCCCTGAGCAACCTGATCTAGTTGCAGATGTCCTGGCCCATGGCAGGGGCGTTGGACTACATGACCTTTAAGGGTCCCTTCCAACCCAACCTATTCTATGATCTCCCTGTGCCCGCACTGCTGGAGGTTCTGGGAGGTGGGCATGGCCATGTGTACCACCAAGGTCTCTGGTGGCAGAAGTAAGATTTAAAGAAGGTGGAGCTGTGACTTAAAAGAAAGGCAGAGACATTTAAAAAAATATTTTCTTAAACCCACCAAATTACTTCTCCTTGTTATAAGTTATTGCTGTAAACAGAAAAAACAGAGAAGTTGGCTCCTGCAGGGACTGCTGACTACGGCAATTTTTGACTGCTTGTGACTCCTGAGCATCCCACAGTGAAATTCCTGTAATGCATGATTTTGAATTATGCTTTAAAAACACCCTGTATAAATAGTGGAGATTAACCAGCAGGATAAGTGTTCAGCCCGTATGAGCATGTTTTACTTGCTTTATCCTTGCAATTAAGCCTTCCTGAAATTGTAGCTTTGTATTTGAAGAATGAGCTAGCAGACTTCCAATTTATAAGGTGTAACATTTAATTTTAGAAATGGTTTAAGATCACCAAGGTTGGAAAAAATCTTAGTATTTCTCAAAGGCTGAGAAAGTGCACAGCACAATGACTACTGTAGTTATCTTATTCTTTTGCAAAACAGATTATGTTCAGCAAATTCATCAGCACTTTTGAAGTATAAATTTCATACAAAAGTGATGTAAGCAGAAGGAAAATAATTTAAAATTAATTTTCATTTAAAACCTCCAAACTAATCATAGCAAGGTGGATGAATTAAGAGATAACAGAGGAAGTGTAACAGTCTGAAAATTTAAAAACTCACAATTCTTTCTTCCTTCAAATTTCTGATCATCTACTAAATCCTACATATTGAACATTATATTCTAGCTTGTTTTCCATTTTAAATAAACTTTACTTTAAAAAGATATACCCCTTCCCCCTCCTCCCCCCACCTCAAACTAGCATCAAGAAGTTAAGAAATAATAGTAAAGAAAAAGAAAGGGAAAAAACAAAAAAAAGCCAGGACAACAGCGAGGACAGCTTAAAGATCTGACAGTCACATTTTTATTCATTTGGATCAATACTGCACTATGTTTTTATATATCATGGCAAAATTCAATGAAAACTGAACTGCTCTGGCATATTTCATATGTTCTATTCTCACTTTTTTATCACCCTCTTTCTATACATTCAAAATAAACTGTTTACCTGTTTACTGGTAACAGTGATTACTGACTGTCCCATATGCAGTCAATAAAGCTGTACTGCAACAGTAGTAGGGCTGAGAGAAGAAATAGATCTTAATACCACACATGTAAGATGAAGACTGAGGATCAGGACAAAAACTGGCTCATTTAATGAATTTCACACCAATTCAAGCAGGCACCTAAAAATCACTGCATCCCATTCATATTTGCTACATATTACCATAAGCACCCATGAGTTGTTTGTGAATATCGGCTGGCATTCAAGAAATTAACACCAGATATAATCACACAACTTGAGAAAACAATGGTATTGCAACCAAAGCAAGAAGGGACTTTTTCCCAAATGCGCGAGGGAAATCTCCATCCCAATGTGGATGGAAATACAGGACAGAAAATATTCCTACCAAGTGGATAAGCTACTTGAAAAAGAGTGGTAAGAACTTTTTTGAACTTTGTCTTCCATACATTACAGTATGTAGTACAGTTGATCTCAGCTTACCATAGATCAATACTTTTATCACTTATGACTAAAAATATTTCAAACTTTAATCACATAAACCTGCAAACCTGCATTAAAGATTATGATAATTGCTTTTTATTAGATTAACCCTTTAAGAAGGAGCATAAGTCAGCTTTGACAGTTCATGGCACACACATCCCTGGCAAAGCTGGTATATGTAGCCCTTTATTTCTAATTTTTTTCCCTTTGTTAATTTTATAAGGTTCTTGTAAGAAATTCTGGATGAGAAACAACACTGAATTACTGAATATTCCCGTTTACCTCATTAGTAATAAGGTAACTTGATAGAGTAAGAAAGACCATCACCTCCACTCAGTCTTTTTAAGTGGCATAAAATTATGTTCTTTGAAAGAGACAACAACAATTCTCACAAACACTTACAACTAACTGAAAATTCTTAATAAATAATGATGTTTCTACCAATAGTCTGTATTTCTTTTACTTATGAGGGATGTAAAGAGTCAAAAGATTTAGTTACCTAATAAAACTTGGTATTTTCAACTAAAATCCCAAGAATGTCTGTAGAGAGATTAAAACTTTTGGCTGTGTTACTACATCTTATGCTTTCCTGGACTCCAAAAGAGAAGAAGTACATTAAACTCATTAGGATTTTGCAAAGTACAAACATGCACACTCTGTGCTTGACGCCCCCCTCCTATGGCAGTTCTTCCATAGCTATCTCTCTTCCAACACCCCAATTTCTGAACCTTCTTGCCTATGAGTGTGTATATTGTTTGTTTTTTTTTTTTGAAAGCAGTGAAATGGAGAATAGCTCACCCAACAAAGCTCAGCTAGAAAAGTTTTTCCCATCTTAAATAAGCCTGTCAGTTACTTGCTGGATTCTCCACAACTCCAACAGAAAGCAGAAAGGGAACTACACACGCAAAAAAGCTTGAATGGAGGGGCACACACTTAAATTAAGGACTTTTCTGAAAGTCCACAAATACATCTGAACTATAGAGAATAAACATCTTTAACATGTATTTCTAACTCTGCTTGCCTTGTCTAAATAAAGTCCACCATCAGTTTGAGTTGGTTTCAAAGCTGAAGATCTGTCCATGATTTTAACCTGAGTGGAAAACTAACTTTCATTGTTTTCATGGATATTTCAGCTTGCCAGCCTGAGCCCTTTGCCAGCCTCGATATACTTCTCTCCTGCACCCGACCCCAGAGAACACAGACGCTTGGGATTTAGCCCGGAGGCTCTCACTGAACCATCTCAAAGATAGTGATCTAATAATGAAGGTTTAACTCCAAATAGAGGACTAAATCCCTCAAATGGTATTCTGGTGCTGTATTGCAAATCTCGTGGGATGGCCCTCTGAAGGGATGGGCTAAAGCTCTCATAATCTTTGGGGAGTAAATACGTCACATCAGATAGACATGGATATGCTCTTTTCCTTGACAGTTACTCTCTAGGGGACACTGGGCTCACTTTGCCATAAACCCACTTTCTAAACTGGCAATTTGAGCTTTTGTCTTCTAGAGAAAAATTAAAAAGTGCGAACAGTTTCTAGGCCCTGTGAAAGGGTAAGATCCTTGCTTCCCACAACTACAAACAAGCCTCTCTCAATCTCCTGATTTCAGATGGTTGTAATACAAAATAAACACTAGAAACTCACTGATGAGTCTGTCAGCATTTCAGTGATTTAGAAATAAATTTTTAAAAATCATGCAAAACTACTAAAATGATAATTTTAGTACCAGTATTAAAAGAGCAAAAATAATAAAATGAGTAAAATAGTAAACCAGTAGAACTAGGCTCAAGTAGACTGCATTGATACGAGAAGAGCTTCCGTAAAGGCAAGGAAATAAATGGAGCTAGGACAGAAACCACCACTATTTTTGAAACAGCTGTGGCATAAAACAAGACCATAGAAGAGGGCAATCATTGTGTGAACTGTTAAGCACCAAGGTAAGCATACATGAGCTTCATTTAGCAAATGAAGCCTGAAGTGACGTGTATATTTAGACATAGCACAGAAAGCATGGAAAACAGCACATTTCTAACTGAAATCTGTGATTTGCTTTTTGTTTTAACAGGACCAATACTTAAAAATAGCCGAATTTGTTTTTAAAATACAACTCATTCTTTTCAGGCAACATCTTTTCACACTGTAGACTGCCCAGTCTATACAGTGCATACTAAGAAAACAGGATGAGCATAAATGTCTTTAAGCCCAGTCACATAAATCTTTCACAATGTTAACCCTTGAGACTCTTTCTTACCATTACTAGAAAACAGAGTTGTCCTTTACTTGTGACCCCAAACTGGGAAATATCTCAAAATATGTTAAAAAACAATGCAGCTACATTGTCAGATTTCATTTGATTTTAGGATTGAAGGGAACCAAAAGCCTATCTCAAAAGAAAATTCCTGAGGATATAACCTCTCTGTTTGGTTGCCCTCCTGCATTTTTGAAGGAAAGAATGCATAAGTTGGGGGCCAACATATTCTAAAGAAAAAACATATGGTTGTTTTTCATACGGGCCAGGGATGTATACAAAGAACAGCTAACTAAATATAATAATCAGTCCACTGATTCATTTCTTGCAGAACTATTTATCTAAATCAGGAAATAGGTAATTAAAAACAAAACAAAACAAAACAATTAAAAAAATCCCACAGGAACACAGCTTCTAATTAGAAACATCACATTTTGACTTCGGTTTTATTGTGGCGATGTACCATTCTGACCAACCAAATCAAGAGATGGTGGTTGCAGTTTATTTAAACAGTAGTCCCGGGCAGCTAGCAGGTTTCCAGATGTGCTACTCCACATCCCTGCAACCAATAAATAAAAGGAGGAGGACTGTTGGAATGCTAACATTTGCTCCAGAAAATTTCTCAAAGAGTTAAAGACAGGGATGATAAAAGCAGCTGCACCAGTTCTTGTCATGGTGCCAGAACTGAATGTTTACCCAGCGCTGCGTCCCCACCAGATGGGGTGAAAAAAAAAAATTTAGAAAGTCTCTTTTCCCAACCATTTTGCCATGAAGAGGGGCACAGTGAAGCAAAACAAATGATTTATGTGGTAGAAACAGACCCATACAGACATAGTCAAATAGTTGCATGTAGGTTTCTTGGCGCTTATGTCAGCAGACATTTTGGGGGAGCATCTGCTATCTAAACACTATCATGTTATTCCACAGTCCATCACTTTGCCTGTCATTATATTTATAATTCCTCCATTCTGATCTTACAGCCTGTGCTGCAAGAGGGGCTCTAAACTGGGACGGCTGAACTTTGGGGTTGAATTACGTTTTATTTCTCGAGCAAAGCCACAAGTGCACAGCTCTGGGAGATGCTGGATGTTCCTAGCGATGGGCACTTTGTGTAACTCCCCGCTGCCTAGAGGGGCAGTCGAGTAGCTGAGACCCAGCAGAAGTCAGAGCAGGGTGGGGGTGCCAAAGTGAGGGAAGAGTGATGATAAAGCAAGGTTGAAATCAAGAACCTTTGTGCAGACTGGGCATGAAGCAGGCTGCCTGGCCACAAATCACTGAGCCAAGCACCAGAAAATGTTTTATCAGCTTTTTCCCCCACCCCTGAGCAGAGGGAAGACTCTGCCGACCCAAGATCTACCCTGAGGACTGGGTGGAGGATTAGCAGGCAAGGCCAAGGAATAGCTGGGCCAGAGCCAGGACCATGCATATATCATGACTGACTTCTCCGGGCCTGAGGGGAGCTCTTGCTTGGAAAAAGATTTTTTCAACAACTGCCTGGATTTCCATCGCTGGTGCATGTGGTCCCACCAGCGGTCCCCATCTGACCTGCCCAGCATGCTTATGAGCAGCTCAACTCTTAATAACTCAACAGCTCTTCTCACATGGGCTGCTGCTTCACGATGTCCTAATCCTTCACCTGCTGCAAACAGACTCAGTGTACAGGCTGCAAATACACACTATAAACCTCACAAGGTACTGGGGATGGAATAACAGCCATTACCAAAGCGGCTGCCCCTCCTGAGGCCCTCAATTGTTTTCAATACATTGGACAGACACCTCTAGATTAGAGCAACGAAAAAATAAAAATTCTTCTTCTTCCATCAACTTCCCCACACACAGGTGAGGGCAACACTATAAGAACCACAGTCACAACTGAAGAAGTGATAATAAGCATAAGAAAAGTAAGAAATCTTTGATTATATATAGATAGAGATCAAGAAGACAGCCAAATGCAAGTTGAGAATCCATCAGTTCTTATGTCTAAAGGTGTTTCTAAATATGTATTGTGTCTGCTTCCTTGAAAGAAAGGGAAAAGCTGGCACAGAATTCTATAGGAGCAGGATATCATGCTGTAATGCTTTAAACCAGTCAGTGTAGCCTATAAAAACTGAGATGCAGATCCTAAGAAACACGGGAAGCGGGTCGGACAGACAGAGTTTTGCCCTTCATGTGCTACCCAGACATTTCCAGAGTTAACTGCACCTGGATGACTACCGTGATTTTTATCCGTAAAAAAACCAAAAGCAGCACCTAAGTAAGATGCACCATATATGGCAAGACCATTGCTTGGGCTGCTAAAGACAATCTGAAAGACTGTTTATTACAGCTAATAAAGGCCAAACTCAAAGTGCAAAGCATAATACTTTCCCTTGATTTATTTTCAAAGATAGTACAGATGCGGATAATTTCAGACAAGTCTGCTTTCTTCAACATTTTGGCAGGCACTGCTTTCCTACAGAGCAGCACCACCTGTTTTGTGTGTGTTTTTGGTTGAATTGTGTCTATGCAAAATCCTTCTCAGCATTCTCAAACACATACAGCCTAAAACACTCCAAAGAAATAGCTACATTAGGCAAAGTGCTGGACGTGCCTGTGAGAGTCTTTTTTATAAACCTTACTCAAACCACCTTTCTCACCCATTTCAAGGCTGTATAATTGCCATTTTTCTGGTAGTACAGCCTGAACTACCTGATTTAACGAAGCAGACAATGACTACCAAAGGTCAGTGTGTTAACACCTGGATATCCATCACATACCCATACTGGTAGCTTTAGTACTGTTTGTGTATTTTAAAGTAATAACATTCTTCTTCTGATAAGCTGCAACCCTTTTAGAAAGGCTTCCTCCCACATAATTTTTTTTTTCTCTCAGCTGCCAAATGTCTGCAGAAGTACATGTGCATTCTATGTGTGATAATGTAATTTATAGTAACATAAAATTTGAGACGCAGGTTGACAGAAATCCCAGAGTCTGTAACTTGGTCCGTTTGTTGCCCATTATTGTGACAAACATGGCTTTTTAAGAGGTCTCCAACAAATGCCAGAGTGCACTTCACCATCTAGACTGCTTGAACTCAGAATAACTAATTCAAATGTACCAGGGTTCCCTTAGAATTTCTTAAAGTACTTTAAATACATTACATACTTAAGTATCTATTATGACTACAGTCCACATCCTGCTTCGATGAAATCAAGTAAAGTTTTGGCATTAACTTCTACAGAAGCTGGACGTTTTCCTGTGATGTTTTAGTTTAGATAAATTATGGCTAACATAGTTTTAAATGTATTCTTTGATGGCATGAATTTAGAGCAAGTCTCCAGTCTGATTGGAAGATACTATCTAACGCTATTCACAAGGCTGGTTGAAAACTATACCGAATCACACTAACTGCGGATTAGTGAGATTGTAAACTTAAACATAGTAGAACAGTTAAATATAGCTTAAAGATACTACTGAACATTCGCTTCTGAACAATTTTCCTAGGATCTTTTAACACTGATAGGAGCGAATAATAACTTGTGAGTTACCTTTATGAGAACACAGCAAATTAAAAAAACAACACAAACACAACCAAACAAAAAATACCTCAAAACCAGCTTCAAGCAGTGTTTAATCAGCATGATATCTACATGTTTGAAACACGGGAACTAATGAAACATGCTGCTGTTCTTGTCAGCCACTTATGGCAAAGGCCCCGTGTACCCTTCATGTATTAAAGTCTCCCCTGGATTATCTGAAACTCAGACATCTCCCAATACAAATAAATATTTTCATTTGGAATGGTTGGGTAAATCTCCTGGATTTCCTATGTTTTAGGAACCAGAGTCTAGGAAAAGATTGTGCTCTTGTCAGACTTCTGGCTTACACATGGTGCTAGGCATGGGATACAACTGACTTCTTGCTCCTCTCCTTTTTCCGAGAAGGACAATAATTGTTGCCTGCTTGATACCCCTTATCAGTTCAGACTTTGGGTATTTTGTATGTAGAGCTAGTAAGTTCTGTACAGTCCTAACAGACTCCTACTCACTGGGACACTGGGACTGGGAGAGTAAACAGACACCAAGGATCTGCTTTCCCTTATATATCCAGCCTCAGCTTCTGAAGGAACATAAGGATGTTCAAGCCCAAGCAAGTCCAAGTCACAAGTGAGCAGTTTGCGGCTATAGAGTAATGGAAAGCCAGTGTAAAAAATACAAAGTATACAGTATCTCTAGCCAAAGAACAAGACAAATGATACGTCAAGTCCTAAAATTCTGTTTTGTGGCTTCAGCTGTGCTCAGACTGCAAAATACCTGAGCACTGCTGCAATAGGAAAATATAAGCCATAGATATTGTCACTGACACAAGATATTGCACACAGTATGGCAGAAAACAAAATTGTATCCACTTGTCAACAAGTTGGGTTTGCTTCTATTTTTATTATTAGAAAGTAAGAACAATTCTGCAGTAAATTAAATCCATCAGACCGTGGGGGACCAGAGATCAGTTCAGAATATGATGCAGGGTGTCGTTGTTACTAATATTCATACCAAAATCTGAAACCAAAATTTTGTGCTTGGACACCTCAAGTAAAAGTGTAATTAATCTTCATAACAAGAATTCATGTCCTGTTTTAAACTGAGGGAACTTGGAATACATTTGGGATTCTGGAGCAAACATTTGACTGGATGCTGAGCAAAGTGGAAAATTAAAATGTTGAAATGTAAATTGTCATTACTTTTCAGGGATAAGGTTTTGGTAAGATTAACTGAGTAGTCCACAGCTGTTTTCTGGCCATTGACTTAACCTGTCTGCACATATCTGCTAACAACATTATATTGGGTTTTACTGCCATTAATATTAGTTTTTTATTGCCGTGCATGAGGCTCTTATGACCTTGGCAGGACCACTTACTATTGCAGTAGTGAGTCCTACTAATATCACATGACTAGACATAAGAAGGATAAAGGATAAAATCCTCATTTCCAGAACCGAACTCCCTTTGATATCAGGAAAGTCCTCCACAGAGATCTAAACTGAAGCTTGGGTACCAATCTCCATCCACTAAGGTTTTGAACCATCATAAAGATATTTCTCTTCTATCCAGAATAAAATGTTTTCAAGCGACAACGAGATTGGACCAGAAGAGACTGCCCATCTGCTTTACCTGCATCAGCAGCTGTGATCAGTAGTAGGTACTGCTCCTTTTTCTCCCGGTCCAGGCTCTGCACCAAGCACAGCTCCCCGCTGGCTGAGAGAGTGAAGGCTCCTTCTTCATTTCCAGCCACCAGCACGTAAGTAAGCTTGCTGTTTAGGCCTTGATCATCATCTCTTGCTACAACCTACAAAAGCAAAGCAAACACGTGAGAAGAAACATCAAGAACTGATGAGTGCAGGGTCTGTAAAATTTTATTGGGAGAGAGGAAATACCGTCTATGACAATGATCCAAATTAATGGACTGACTTGATCTAAATGCTTTAAGGGCTATTACAAATTAGCTGCAATTGTAAAAATGATTTAACACAGTGGTGATGGACTTAAAAGCCCAGTTTGAAAATATTAAATAGTTGATTACTTATTTTTCTTATGCATAAATAGAGTAAATACATAAATACAGTTTTGTGGCTTAGTGAAAATCACAGATGATCTAGCACAGGCTGAGCTCTGCACCCAAACAAGCATTGCGTGTCCTGGATCCATTCAGGGCTCTTTCAGTGTATGGCACAGTGCTTCATACCGTGTAGGCGATGATCAGACTGAGAGATTTGTTGCATTAAAGTTGAGATTGAGATGAGAGATAGAGCAAACTCTTAAAGCTCCAGTGTAGGTGGGAAGATGGGTAGGGAAAATGCAAACAAAACTCCAAAGCATGATATAAACTTTTGGTAAAAAACAAGGAAAAATAGCCCCCACTCAAACAAACAAAAAGGAAAACAAGCCAACAGTCACTGCATGTTAGATTACGGTCAAGAGGCAACTTCTCAATTGTCTTGCACCTTTTGACTTTTGGAGGAATGACACTATACATTAATACCATATACTGAGGCATGAGAATAATTCTAGGAAATACATATGTATTTGCTGAATATACTCACCTGAAGAATAACTTTCGGGAGCGTCTCCAAATTCTCAGGGACATTCACAGAGTAGGGAGAAAGTTCAAATGTGGGAATGTAATCATTGACATCCTTCAGAATAATACTGACTGTCGTGGTGTCGGTCCTTGGGCTGCTCCCGCGGTCGGCCGACTGAACGGTGAGTGTATAGGAGGCCTTTTTCTCTCTGTCCAAAGGCTTGGCAACTGTTATCACCCCCGTCACAGAATCGATCCGAAACTCATTATTGGCATCTCCGCTTACGATGGCATAGCGGACCTGTCCGTTGGTACCTTCATCTCCATCTGTTGCAAACACTTGGATTAAATCCGTCCCTGTCAAAGTATTTTCCCCCACCTCTACTTTATAAAGCTTTTGGGCAAAAAGCGGGTTATTGTCATTAATGTCCAGGACTATCACCACCACATCCGTAGACGAAGAGAGGGACGGTTGGCCCTTGTCTGTGGCTACCACGGTCAAGGTGTAGTTGGACACAGATTCTCTGTCCAGCTCCCCGGTGAGCCTCACCTCCCCATCAATAGTGCCGATGCTGAACTTGTTCCCCAGGGCCCGGAGCAGGCTGTACTCGATGTAGCTGTTGGGGCCACTGTCGGGATCGGTCGCCTGCGCTTTGAACACAACCGTATCTATGGGGGTGTTCTCCGGGACGTAAGTCAGCTTCGGGGAGATAAAGCTGGGAGGGCTGTCGTTCACGTCCAGCAGAATAATTGAAACTTGGGCTGTGCTGGTGTACCTGGAGGCCGGGAGAGGGGCCATGTCGTGGACTTGCACGACGAGGCTGTAGAAGGACTGGCTTTCCCGGTCCAAGGGCTGCCTGATGCTCAGCACCCCGCTGTTGTCGATGCCGAACTGCCCCGCGCTGTCCCCGGACGCGATGCTGAAGGAGAGCTGGGAGTTGGAGCCTGGTGGGGTGGGGAGAAGAAAGGTAGAGAACGTGACCTCATCCCACTGACCTAGATTTAAATGTTTCTGGCCTCATTTCCTACAGAAATGAGGGCCGTACAATCAGTGCTGCCTGTTCAGCCTCCTCCTCACCATTTTTGAACCCATCAGCTAATTTCACCGAAATTTCACAGTGGAGCAGAAGCCTTTGAAATAATTATTTTCTGACAAGAGTCGAAGAGAGAGAGAGGGAAGGATGTTAATTGGAGCAGCCGCAGAGGGAACAGCCGGCAGAGCTCGTCCCTGCATCTCATTCAGCAGGAGCGGCGCAGTGGCAACCTGCGTAATTTTTCCCCATCTATAATGGTTAGGGATGAAGGTTTTGAAGGGTTTTCCTTCAGAAACTAAGACTCAATAGTTCTGCTGCTCACTGAACAGCTGTTTTCCTCCGTTCTCCCCACTTCAACTAAGCAACATTATTATTATTAACGTAATTATTTCATGAATTCTTGCACCCAATTAAAAAAAGCCACAACCAGAAACTCCCAAGCCTAGCTGGAGCAAGCCAAGAGTGAATACTGGGCAGAGGTATGCTTCCCATATATGGCATGGAATTCCAAAATATCAGATGAACAGCCCTCATCTTATGATCGAAACGTAACCGGCAATTATGGTCAAGGGAGAGATTTATAATTCTGGTAAGGGAAATGCGTTCTGAATCTTGACAAGGCTGCGGAATGACCTTAAATACGCCACACAGGAAACAAAAGTATGTTACCGCTTCAACTCCAGAGTCCACTCTAAACAACTAATTTTTGGGACCGCCTGATAGAAATGAGTCTTCTTTCATAGACACGTATCTTAATATCTTACTCTTATTTTAATTCATTTTGATAATTCTGTTTTCCTGTTTTGGGTCATAAAGACTGTGATTTAGGATTAGTAGATTAACAGACCATTCACTGCTAATTTATCCCTCAAACTCGCTTTTTCATGCAAAGAAACCAACCTGTCTGCTTAGGTAGCTGATAACTTTGCTGTGCATTTTGTCATTTTTAGTCAGAAGCCCTTTTCCCTCTGAATTGCTTTTTTAATAAAATTATTCCTGTATTAGATTTATTAATCTCTGCTGTTGATTATTCTCAGATGGGAACTCTAGTCTTGTCTTTCCCCCAGCGGCTACTCTAATTGGCATCTTTCCTTCTCTCTTCTTCTCTTGTAGGAACTTAATTATAAAATAAATAGAACCAAACATGAAAGAAAAAAATTATTTTCAAGTAATTAAAGAAATTAATACATTTATGTGCCAAGATATTAGCGTTTCTACATTACTTTGATCAAGTGAAGCACTGTGAAAGTTTAATGCTAGTCTATTTTTTGTTCAGCTGTATTTTCAAATGACTAATTATACAGATGAAAGTCTTTGATTTCAGTGTTTTCTGGCAATTCAAGATCTTTGTTACTTGACTTTGGAGATGGGTAGGAATTAGATCCTACAAAAGAAAATTACTTTAAAAATACTCTCTTCTTTTCCCCAGTGTTTTGTGGTGGTGCTTGTTCCTACAAAATTTACTGCTTTTTCTTCTTTTTCTCATCTCCTTTCATTCCTTCTCCTGTATTCTCATAGGTTTTGATGCTACTAATGCTTATATAAATTAAACTGTGAAGCAGAAGGAGAGTTGCCTAAATACCAGTGGAGCCAGGACTGCCACTTAATGAACTATTCTTTTTTTAATCACAGCATGCCAAGCTGGTATTTTGGGGCTGGTATCTCCATCCCCTCTCCAGGTTTGGAGCTGGGCTTTTCTTAGGGAGAATGCAGGGGCATCCTCCTTGCTGAGTTTTGAGGTTATTTAATCTGAGGTCTAATCTGATAAAACTTTAAGTGAGAGCTCAGACATGGAGCCAACAATTTCACGATGATGCTCTTTAAGGGTCTATTTCTATTTTTACTTTTTACCAATGAGACAAAAAAATATCCTACTCCCCTCCCTGACTTCCATTCTGTAAATACCTGGAGAGTATAACTGGGAAATCCCGCTGCTTTTTGCCTGGAGGAATACCTTGCTACACACTTTTTAACAAACAGACAAGTGTGTGCTTTGCTCTGAAGTTTTCCCGGTTAATTCCATGCGGAAAAAATTAAAATCTGAATCTCAAAATGAGTGTGTTTAAGGAAACTGAGTTCCTTATTGCTCTGTAAATAACCAAGAGCTGTAGCTGATATTTACTATGCATCTGTATATGAAACTGCCCAAGCTGAAATAAACAGCTACTGTTTCCCAAGGGGTGTGTTGAGCAAGAAAATGAAACGGAGCAGTTTCACTATCACCACTTTTTTGTCTTTTATCAGTGTTTATCCTAAAACAACAGGCATATCTCATTATAAAACAATGCCTTTTCAGAGCTCCTTCAAACTATGGGATCATATAACATAAATAAGCAACAAAATGATATTTGTGTGCATTGAATGCATTGTCTGTGAGCCACTTGGAAAGAAGTATAGCAGTAGCTATTTCTGTACTCTAGATAAATATAAGACAACACAGAATAACAAGTTTGGGCTTGAAACAGAAACACCAATAGATCATAACATTTGCTGAAGTTACAGTCCTAGGGGGGAACTCAACCTGGCACGTCCTGGGAATTTCTGCCCTATTAATTTTAAATCCAGCCTGTTAGAAAAGTAAGTCTGCCAGAAAATATAAAATGCAAGATATCTGACTTTTCATTGCACTGCTCCTCAAATACTCATTTGCTTCCTTGATAACTGAGTGCATGATGAATGTAAAATGATATGTCAGTGCTATGATATAGTTCACGTTCACTGCGCGCAGATGGAAATTAATGTATGAGGTGCAAGAGAAAAGGAAAATAGACCCATAATGGTTAAGTGAAATTAACTTCCAAAAAGATTTGAAACCAAGCATTGTACTCCTAACAGGAAAATAAGAAATAAAAGAGGATTAGACTCAACCCATTTATCTACAGGTCTGAAGGAACACTACCTTCTCTGGATATGCATGATGCAAGCTCAAGTTCCTCCTCCAACTTATAGTTAGTTTACATAAAAGCTTTAACAAGAGTGGTGAAAGAGAGATCCATGCAAGAACAGCCAATATCACCAAGTTATAATTTCTGACTTGTTGGCTTATCTCATGGAATCTCTTCTCGCTCACTGAGTTTGATCTCAAAACCAGTTGCACAATTTTACCATGGAAAGTTCTATCCATCAGCACAAAATTTATGTTCCCACAAAAATGTTTGAGTTCTACAACTCAGCATTTCCTGAGGAAAAACCATTTTACTGAATAATCTTGATCGGCTCAGTTGTTTTATGTGCATAAACTGGGATTCCTCCAAGCATGTAGGTGCTTTGCGCTTGAAGCGCACATTTCAGTCCGAGACATTTCTATGGGCTTTGCTGAGCCAGTGTCAAGTTGAGAGGAGACAAGGTTGCTCAACATGTCACAAAAATAACCTTCACCTCTAAAGTCACTACGACTGTTATGAATAATTTTCTATTAAATCACACTGACTAGTATCTGTGGACACATAACAAAGTGCAGTACGCTATGCAAGGATTTTTTATGTGTTTTATGGCCATATTCTATAATTATGCTTGCTTGGACTTTTTGTATGGCAAAATAGTTAAGCAAGCTATAAAGATTGTGTCTTTTACACTCCAGCACATTAACACCTTCTAGATGACATAAATAATCCCAAGATTAAATCTTATTGTAATGAGAAATTTTCCCATAATCTCTTTTAATCAGTTTTTTAACCGCCACTATCAATACCCCATAGATCACAATTCTCTTAATGATAAACTTAAAAGTTACACTGCATTTAAGATGATTGCAGATGACATTTCATATTGCAAGAACCTTACTTAGAATAAATTATAAACTTTAAGAAAAAAAAAAAAACAACAAACACAAACCAACCTGAAAGAATACTTTGGTCTTATTTAAATGTTCAACCTATGCACCAGGGGAGAAATCATGGCATTCAACTGCTGTAACACACTCTGGGAAAACACAGCTCTGCAACTCATTTCCATAACAGCAGTTAAAAGCAGTATTTGACTTTATTTTTTAATTTATCACAAATAAAGATAAGGAATAAACCACCTGCTTAAACCTAATGTGAAATATGGGAAAAATAACTTCTACTTATGCAGCATGCAGTCAATTTAAGCATATGGTTGCATCCTGAGGATAGCTCTAATTTGCGCTTTCTACTAGGTCTTTTAAAATACTGCTAAAGTGAAATATGTATTTATCATCAGGCACACAGACTATGAGGCCTACCATCATCCGCATCAGTGACGCTGAAGTTGAGGATAGCGGATCCTGGAGAGAGGTTCTCCATCAAAGACGTGCTGTATGAAGTCATGCTGAACACTGGTGGGTTATCGTTGATGTCCAGTATGTTGAAGTACACTCTGATGGCAGTAAATTGGCCTCCCCCATCTTCTGCACGGACCGTGAGAATGTAATACTGCTGGGCTTCGTAGTCCAGTGCGCGAGTCAGGTTGAAGACTCCGGTAACGGGGTTGAGGAAGAAGATTCCCTCTTCATCATCTTCACTTACGGTGTATGTGATTTCCCCGTTGATGCCGGAGTCGTCATCAGTGGCCAGAATGGCTGCCACTAAAGAACCTGCACAGCACGACAGCAAAATCAGTCACTGGCAAAAGGCAGCTGACTGGCGTGGTCAGAGCGGCTGATGGCTACACAGCACCATCAAGCAGCTCTGTAGAATAAAAGGTATCCTCCAGCAGAAATTCAAGCCTCAATACTGCATGGCAAACTACTATGAAAGGGTTTTCAAAGCTGAAAGGAACAGGAATCAGTATGATGTCTATTTTACAGGGCTACCAAAAACCCCCAAGAAATGGCCAGGAATATTTGGTTTTATCTTTAAGCTGTAACATGTCCAGATTAGACATCAACTGGGGCAAAAATACCTTTTTTTGCTAGGTATTTTCTTTCTATGACTCAAAGGACCCACAGACAAATACAAGTTCTGAAATCTTCTAGAGATTTCTTTCTAAATGCAGAAACTGAAATGTCAGTGCATACCAAACATCCCAGCTCTACTTTTGGAAAAAGTGCCTTTGCAGGGTAACTGCGGTTAGAAAACTAGAAACCTTATACGGGTCCGTTCTTCACTGTTTTTTGAAATCCAACTCCTTGTGAATCTGAGCCATTGTTTTCATTTCTGCATACTGCGTTCACATGACTGCCCTATCTTACTGAAGTTTGGGAATTAATTGTCACTTTTTAGTATTTCAAACACTAATTTTAATTAAAATCAGCTCATTTCCAAGAAAATAAATAATTTAATTTCTTTTCCATGGAACCAGATGAATGACATGCATTGCCAGCACAGTGAACTATTTTCGTGCAAAGTGACAAAGAAAACTGCTTATCAGCAGAATGAAGAACAGTGCTACAGCTTCCTTTAACCCAGCTGAATATGCTGGGATCTTTTACAGACACACTTCAGGTATAAAATCAGCCTGCTCCTCCCTTTGGCATCCAACGCTGCTGAGCTGTGTGTAAGGCACAAGTGTACACCCCAGAAATGATTAAAGAGAGAAGCCTCATCTTAACGTGGAAGGAATTATGCTCGCCATTTCCAAGGTTATTCCTGCTAAAACAGACCAAGCCTCAGGACTCTAAGTAATAAGGGAGAAGAGCATAGCTGGGCATCCTGGTCTAGTGGGAGATGTCCCTGCCCATGGCAGGGGGGTTGGAACTAGATGATCTTTAAGGTCCCTTCCAACCCAAACCATTCTATGATTCTGTGATGAGCGACCAAACCACCCTGTGCTACACAGACGTCTCGATTACTTCCAGATCAGAGTCCTGAGGCGCAGCTGATTGCACTGCAATCCTTTAACGCAAAACACCACTCAATTTGGGGACTGTGACTGTGGGATACAGTACACAACTTGGAGGCATGGGGTAACCTTGGTTGCCCCAAGCTGAGCCTCCCATGGTTGTAAGTCAAAGCCGTAGTAAAAGCTTGAAAGCTATCACCATGTCATTTGCATCTTCTCTGTTTATTCATGTTTTAGAACAAGCTTTTAAGATGTTTCAGTTATTAATACTGGCAGATACTGCTTTTATACTAGCAGTCTGTATAAAATATTGGAAACTTTTTATTGCAAGTAATATTAATTTCTCATCTGGAGTCATATAATACAGCACAATTTTTGAGAACTTTTTTTTTCTCGGTCTAAATATTTTCTGGCTTATGACCTAACTTTTAAACATCAAAACGCTCTTGCATATTTTCTTCTTTAAAAGAAGAAAATAACAACTTAAGAGGTCAGAGATCATATTTAGGAGACAGAATTAATTATCTAAAGGTTAGATTTTATACAAAATCCTTGTCAAAAACAGGAGTCAGAGATACAATCAAGGAAATACAATGCGAGGGTTAGTAACTGAGCACATGTAGGATTATTATTAAGGAATCGGTGTATTCCCTCTATTTCTCTACCACATTCAATAGATGCCTTCAGCATCTTCTGTCTCCTGGACAAATCAGACAGGTCTCCTAACCTCTCCGCATCAAGTCCCTGTGGATTGACGAAAAGAGAAAAATCAGGCAATTTTGGGGCATTTCCTATTTACCTGGAGTGGCATCTTCTGGGATGTCAAAGGAATACACCGGCTTAGAGAATTTGGGGATATGGTCATTAACATCGCTAACAGTGATGTTTATTCTCATGTCTGAGGACTGCAGGCCATCATCAGCACGAACCAGCAAGGAGTACTTGGAGCGGCGCTCCCGGTCCAGGCGCTTGGTGGCTATCAGGTCTCCTGACTCAGGGTCAATGTGGAAGCTATCATCCGCACCGCTGATAATAGTGTATGTGACGAGGGCATTGGCTCCCTAAGTACAAACAGAAGTGGTCAAATCAAGTTATTTGCCAGGAAAACCACATCATAATTTTCAGTAAGACAAGAATCGTTCCAGTAACTGCAATTGGCGAATATTTTTCAGAACAGTTTCCTTTAATAAACAGTCCTCCTGCCCAGTCCCTGCCTCAGTCCCCCAGTAAAGACATAAACACACACACACAGTATTTGTTTATGAGATATGACATGATGAGATTATCCAGAGACTTTTTGCTTCATTGTTCACATAAAAGGATCACATCCAGTCAATACCGCAAAGCTGATACCTGTTTTAATTTCAAGCCAGAATCACCAAGCAGTGTAACATCTTCCCTCTTAACATGGATCAGTGTTTATTCCTCTTGGTTTATGTTCAAAGGTTAAATTAAACCCCTGCCAGTGGGATCAGCTCTGGAGATGGGATGGAGGGAGGAGGAGAGGGAGGGATGCAAGGGCAGAGGACCAGAGGTGGCCACGTGGCAGCTCCATCAGCCAGCAGACATGGCAAGAGCTGAAGCTCCTGGTCAGGAGAGACTCACAGGAGCTGTGCTCACAGCAGCCCCCTCAAAGGCCAGTTTCTGCATGGAAATACATTTATCCCTGTAAATGAAGAGCCCCAAAGTGACAAATCATGTGTCATTAAAATCAAAGTTCTGTTCTCTTGGATTGTGCTGGAAGTCAAAAGCATTTGCTTTTGGGTCAAACAAAGCATCTCATTTGTCCTTGGAAAAAAAAAATTCATATGGGCTTTGAGCATTTTGGTTAAAAGGAAAATTAAGGAAAAGTAATGTCACATAGAAAAATGATCAGCTTTTTTGGTTTTTTTCCCCTTAATGGTCGAAATTAAGACTTAGGAAAAAAAATAACGGAAACTACCATTCAAAAAATATTGACACAGTGCATTTTGCCTCAGCCCTGCCCTGTCACAAACACTGAGAGAAGTCACCTGCATCCCGTCTGTATCATTGACTATTAACAAGAAAATTAATATGCCTCACGAGTCTTAGCTCTGAGGAGCACTAAGGTTTCCTAAAAAAGGCATGCTACCTGAGCTCTTTTTCCATCTGCCTCCTGGGGACGGGTTGTGCAGCAGGATGCTGCACCCAGAGGGTGGTCCAGGGGATGTATGTGGCTGGATATAAGCGCCCAGTGCCAGCTTGGGTCACATTTCCCCCAAAAGCCATACTCAGCTATAAATTTTGCTTCTTAGCAGACAGACATTGGTCTTTAAGGGAAAATTTCCTGTTTCCCCTTAAATCTGAGACCTAAGATCTTGGGGTCACCTCCTTCTTTTTCCAAGACAGGCTTAAGGGCACTGGAGGTTTGGTAACCTCCAACATCGGATACATGTACCTATATCCCATGTGCTGACTATGCCCGGTGGGCAGGCAGGTATTTACCATGCCCTCCCCTTGTGCCAGGCAAGAGCCCAGGTTTCAGAGCTGAAACCTGCCGCTGGCACGCGAGTGGCACTTCTGCGGTGAACAACAGATCAAAGGGATGAGGGAGAAAGAAATCCTATAGCTGTTTCAAGCACTCTTGCCTAAAAAAGCAAATTGACAGAGATAAAAACCTGCTCCTATTTTTGTGAGATGAGAGACAAGCATTAGCCACCTGACCTTATGAGACTGCCTTGTGCCAAGCTTTTTCTCCGGAGGGTTGTTTCAAAGAGTTGGACTGAGCTAACTGATAAAATGAAATTTAGAAAGCAAACAAGGTTCTGCAGGTGCGCAGCCCCGAAGAGCTGCACGCAGTGGTTCAGCGGACACAGCGTCTGTGTGCTCAGGTGTACCTGGGGGACATCACACGCCTTCCTCCAATTGTCCAGCTGGGCAAAAAACATCCGATGAGGATTTCAGATCTCAGAGGTGACCCCATTCTTTACTGCTTGTTTGACTAGCCAGCACCGCAGCCACACGTCATACTGGTCTCATCAAAGTAGTAACTTTGGGTGAGTTAGGTGAGAAGGAAACCAAAATAACTGATATGTAAAACTATTAAAAAGCTATATAGAAACTTCACTTCAATAACTGACTTTAAATAGCTGCAAAGTGCCAGAAGCTGTTGTAATTATTAAAGCCTTTGGTACCACTTAGCACCCAGAGAAGAGTATCTTTACACCTTTTCTCAGATCTCTACGATGTCCTTATTATAACAGACAAAGTTTTGAAATTGACTACCTTCAAACCACCATTTAAAAGTATTTGTGAGGGGTTCTTCTACACGACTCAGCTATGAGTTTTAAGGGTTCTGTCACCCTTTTGAAGCTAAAACTTTGATACTGAAAGCACCTGTGCATGTAGCAAAGACAGCAAGCTGTTTTGCTGAGCTGTGTACATGGGTTGCAAGTGCAAAGAAAGAAGCCAGAAAAGTGTAATGTCACAGGAATCTAATATGAAAAACAAGGAGCGTTCATTGTTCCCTCAACTTCAAAGGCAGGGAGGGGAGAGTTAAGTATCTTGACCCTAAATAACATTGCTAAAAAACCTTGGACTCATCATAAAGGGGTTGAGTTACAAATGTTCTGTTAGGGAAATTGAAATCATCCCTTTTTATTAAAGGATTGACTGATTTCTGTCTAAGGTAGCAAATCAATTCCCACTGGATGGAGCGCTTCAGAATGGGTAGCATATTACGTGCAGTTTCGGAATGGTCAAAAAGGGGCTGGATCATAACATATTGCTGAAATCTTAGATATCTGTGTGCCCTATTACCCTCCTACAGTGGTAGTTCAGTATTTACTTCTCCCAGGTCTGAAGACAAACAGCTATAATTTCCGTTGCAGATATGCACCTTTCCAAAAATCCAATTTTTTCTCTGTATGTCAGGGTGCTCCCAGAAAATAAAGAACAAAAAGTTCATAATCACATTCGGACCACTCCTGAGGGTGTTCCAGTGGTTCCCCATGCAGTAGTGAGATTAAGTACATCAATTAACAATCACAGGACAACTAACCAAGCTAACACAAAAAAGACCAGAAATAAAATTCTCTTGAGGGGGTTGAATTACCTTAGTATTTGAATGTAAGAATTGCTCGTTGTTGTCAAGTGTAATCCTATATTTTAATGACCATACAAACTTCTTTGCATGCTTATATTGACTCTTTAGGCCTTTCCCCAGTGGAAAGAATCAGTTCAAGTGAACAGAACAATATGATTAACATTCTCATAACTTACTTTCCAAAAGAAATTAATATATCAAATTGTATGTGGATTATTTGCCTGACATACATAACAAGACTAGAATATCCCTTGCTAAGCTGACTGGCCAGTTGTTTAATATCAGTTGCTTAAGGGCTTTTGCTAGTCTCTTAACAACTCCTTAGTTGTAGTGTCCTCACAGCAATGAATCTAAGTGGGAAAAACTATTTCTCAAACCAGTTGATGTACAGAGCATGTATTTTAGCATTATCTCTTTTCCCTTCTTTTTGGTCAAATAAAAATTCCTGTAGGAAAGGATAATATTGATATTAAGTAGTTCTAGTCAAAGGGTGAGCAGGTGTTATGGGTGGGGCTTTGACCAACCTGGTCTAGTAAAGGTGTCCCTGTCCATAGTAGGTAGGGGTTGGAACAAGATGATCTTAAGGTCCCTTCCAACCCAAACCTTTCTATGATTCTATTATTATAAATAGTTTTCTTGTTCTCTGAGGCTCCTCTCATGTTAATTTTATTGCACACCTTGAAATTGAGCTCTACAACTACAACATCTCTGTATCAAAGTCAGTTTAGAGCTCAAGCTATGGTCTTCAACTGAATGTCAAAAAAGCTTTACCAGAAGCTGGGTGGTCCAGCACCTTCACCAAGTCAGTGAGTATGGTGTATGATGAGACTGATAACAAGAAGATCATCTAAAACCAAATCAAAAACGTGGGACATTTTTTGCTATTAGTGGAAACGCTCAGAAAGAGATGTTAGGGAAATATGAACTCACTATACACAAACCAGTGAGCAGCCTTCAAGTGACAGAGTATTCGTCTTACTTGCTGGTTTTGCCTCTATGTGACTCCGTGACACCAAACAAAATTTTGTGAATGGGCCAAGCACAATTTAAAGTATGACCGCAATGACTCCCAAGGCCAAGCTCTCACGAAGGTAAAAACACATATTTCCAGAATAGCATTTTTAGTATAGATATTCAAATACAAAACCATGCTCCTACCTCATCAGCATCCATGGCTGTCAGCTGCAGAATTTTAGATCCATCTCCTATATTCTCTTCTACAGTTAGATCAAGCATATCTGTGGGGAATACTGGTGGGTTGTCATTGATATCCTGAAGTGTTATTTCCACCTGTAAAAAGTAGAAATCGGAAAAAGTTGTGTGAGCACTGCGAGTTAGACGCTGATTGGACGTGAATGCTACAAATCACATAACTTTGAAAGAAATCAGGTAAATTGTTCTTAATCACATGAATTAGAACATTCCCAAATCATACCAACAACAGGAAAAGCCCCTCCGGATATTAAAATTCCACATTGTTATAAAATACTCATAGGAAAGCCTCTAACATAAATAAAGTTAATTTGACTTGTTGATAGCAACTGATTTTAAATGGTCCTGGTCTAGTTTATATTGGAAAAGATCCACTGATAGACTGTCATTGTAATCCTCAAAGTCGGCCCCTGGAGGATAGCTGCCAAGTCCTGGGGCAGGAGATCATTCAACCATTAAATGCTGTCTGACATAAAGATGAGGTGGTGTAAAATTCTCTCTGAAATGTTTATATATTGGCAACTCTCCGTTCTGAGGGAGGAAAAAACACCCTTGCACTTTATATTTTTTTAAAAAATAATCTGTTTTTCCTCTCTCTCAAAGCTCTCCTCTAATTGCAAACATAAACGTTACTTTAGAAGCACGCACTAGCATCTACTCTTCTTGCCTATACACACCTAAGCCAATGTTCTTTTTACATGTGATATTTGCATGCTTTTCCAAGTAGCAATGGTAGTTCCTGAAAGGTTGTTGTGTTTTATTTATTCCTAGTTTTTGATAAGCAAGATTGCTGCCCTGCTGATGCTAACTCAAAAAGCTGCAGAGCTCTGTTTTCTCTTGTTGCTGGGTATGGCATGGAATATTCCAAAAACAGAAAGAGAGGACACAGCTGGTTTACATTCATCGAGGAAAAAAAAGGCTTGTTTTGGACCCAAAATATTAAATGGCCACCAAACTCTGAAGACACGCTCTCAAGAAAACTGAGTAGCTGAAGAAAGCCTGTTTTTATTGCTCGTCACGGAACAGAGAAAGGTAGATAGGGCTGTTGCACAAGAAAGGAGGCAAAGGTATGGATGACTTAAAGAAGATACGTAGATTGACAGATAAGATATTATATACACTACAGTACCTGCCAGGCCGTTATCCACAAGGGATCTCCCTGCACTTAGCTGAAAATGCACAGGTAAGGCTGCTCTGGATATAATCAATGCAGGTGTCTCTGGTGATCTGAAATCTACAATTTCTACTATTTCCAGTCACCTGCCATAACATCTTTTTTAATTCTGTTCTCATACTGACAACCAACTGCCAAGCCATTGTGACTTGATCACCAGGATGGTCTCAAAGATAAGCACCTTAGTGGCAGAGGCTCGGCCGTCCCCACAGAACAACCCAGTCACCTGAGCTCACTTGCGTGTCGTTCCCCGAGCTCTCAGTGGCTGCACCTGATGGTCATCAGTCCACTGTGGGCTTCCTAAGACCACATCCTGAAGGACACTCCATCTTTCTGTCCTCCCACAGGCAACTGTTCCAGAAAGCCTAACATTTCCACCAGCGCTAGACCTTGTGACAGAACAGATTTGGTGTGTCGTGCTGCTGTCCTTCATCAATAAAAAAATAAAAATATAAATTGTGGTAGGCATAACTCAGAGAGTATACTTGATCCTAAGACACCCATCTCTTCTGCCTCAGAGGATGTTTCTGCGGCAGCGAAGGCTGAAAGAAGCTCAGCTGTTTCCCTGATAAGCATTTTTTCTCCAACAGGATTTCTTCCGAGGGTGGAGAGACCTAGACCATTATGAACACTATGGCTACAATGCTCTCTGGTCAGTATATACACCACACAGGGAGACACCTTCCACTGGGGATCTAAGCCATCCTCAGTCACATCAAGTAAGCAAGCTTTTTACTTCAATATATGTTTTTTTAAATGTTTGTGTTTGGTATTTATGCCCACAGTAAATTACTGTTACTGTCCAGCCTGCCAGAACTTTTCCATAGCATTAAAGAGAACTGAAGTGTCTTTAAAAACAGAGGAAATATTACATTAATCTTATAAATATATCTGCTAGAAGTGCAGACAAATCACTGATCCTATAGACCTTATATGGCCTTTTATAGAAGGCCATTATTTATTTATACCATATTGAATTACTTTGACCATTCACAAACGGTACACAAACCACTTCATGGCCTAAGACAGATTAACCCAGGAGGTTTTATCATCAAATTTAAATCCCTGACAACAGAAACACAAGAAGCATCACGAGCAACGATTCAACAACTAACTAACCAGACGCAAACTTTCAGGGAATAAAACAGCCCATGTGGGTTTTCATGGCAACTGCTGCTGCATCTGGGTGACAATTTATCGCAGAAACAGGAGAAACGCAGTAGAAATGACAGACGAAGGATTTTGCCAGCCATTCTTGCCAAGAATTCTTGCCATCCTGTCCCCTAAACTGGCACAGCACACGATGTATGCTCTCCTGCTCCAAGTATAGCGTTTCCCCAGATATAGTTTCAAGGTAAAAGCAGCTGCGCAGCTCTGCAATTTATTTATTCATACCCTATATGTCATGCACAGCTAATGTTTCAGCTGCAGGTGACATTTCACCACCAGAACCCATTTTCACGATGAGAGATTGCCCTTTGTAAAAATCATATGAAAAATATATGACAACTTCTGGGGTTTTGGGTTAGGAGCTGTGCATTGCCTACAGCTTGCATCATGTTAAATAGTCAGAATCGAAGAATACAGATGGCTAAGGACTGTGGGACAAAATAAATTAATTATAAAGTCAGATTCTGGAGAACTGAAAAAAAAAAGATAATAATAATAGAGGAAGTAATTTTATCCTGAAAAATCAGCTCATGAGTAAACAAAGACACTGTATTTTATACTGAAGGCGTGCTTTAGGTGGTGGAAAAATAAAAAGGAAAAGAAATTTTCAGAGACTGCAATATTTTTAAAAGAGCATTTACACCATTATTTACTGTTAATCCACAGGGCTTAAATAATGCATATTGCTTTATAATTCATTGTTGGTTAAGTCTCATTAGCAGCTCTGTGTAAAGCTATCTTTTTACTTCTGCTGTAACTTATTCAACTTATACACAGCACCGCAAACCTAAGGAGTGAGATCCTGGGATGTGCCCATTTGCAGAAATTTCACTCATATAATAAATATCTGAGAAAGACTTGAGAAACATCTTCACATTTTCCCCCAAACAAAAGAGTCCATTAAGTTTTTTGCCAAGGGCCTTATTTAAGAAAGTATATATCCTGAATGAGTTCAGGTGTAAACTGAATGTCCAGTTTTCTATTTAGGAGTTCAAAAATTAATATCACTTTAAAATTATTTTAGAAGTTTCAGCCCCAGGGAGATGCTCACAGGACAACCACAAAGTCTTTCATTGCCATGGGGCACTGGAAGATTTCACTATGTCTTTTCACATTTTTACTGGGCAGGAAAAAGAAATCCACAAAGCTTTAATCAAACATCTCAACTAAATGTCATCCCAACCAATGGCTTCTATCTTTCTAATCCTGCATTACATTTGCGTAAAGATATCAACATGCATGACTCAGATTCTTGAAATACATAGTTTGATTAATATGCTACCCATTAATAATTATGTGCAATTCTGCCTCAGACTTAATGAAGGCAAGACAAGGTGGTCATGGCAGTGTAACCGGCCATCTGTACCATGGGCATCGTGTTCAGAAGGGTCTACAGAAGGCATGCTGTGCTCTCAGCTTGCACCAAAAGCGAAACACTCACCAGCAACAATAAACATCTAGGAAACCAAAGGCCACAAAAGGAGCTTAAGAGATTTGTCCAAGCCTTGGTCCCTGGAACTGGAGGGAACCATTAGGTCCCAATGTCTTGACGACTGTAGGAAGAAATATGGCCAGGCTACATGTGAAGTGATAACCACCACCCCCTTTTCCAAATCTGTCCAAAATGGGGAATGTTCTTGGCTGACGTTAAACCTGCCTGCCAGCGTGACTCTAGGGTGCAAGCCAGAGACACAAGCAGTCACCAGAGAGTGCTCCTTGGATCACTCTAAGTACTGCACTATGGCCAGTCTCCAGTCAAAAACAGCCTTGAATTTCTGTAGAAGCCACAGAAACAAAAATAGTCACAGACACTTCTAAATCTCACAAGACTGTGATGGAAAACCCATAAAGAGATTCAAAATATTGCCTTGCTTTATTTGTTCAATGGGAAATGAAAAGTCAGAAAGCTCTGATCTATCCAAGTGCGTGTGTGTGTAAATCTCCACAAAATTACCCTACTTTTGTACCAATTCTAGTATAATGCTTTCCCTCACACGTTCAATGCACCTAGAAAAAAACCCTGAAATTAAAGCTTTCCCTCACAGCTTATTCTGTAGAAAAATATGGGTTGCCTATTTACTATGCCTTGTAAAATAAAAACAATAATTTTACATATCAATTTGTATGCAAACTATCTTTGGGTAGGTTTTTTGTTTCTTTTTTTTTTGTGTGTGTGTTTTGTTTTATGTTCAATTCAATTGATATTAAACTAAGATGCAAAAATATGGACATACAACAAACTACAGAGATTAGCAAAACCAGCGAGTCAAACAATACCACAATTTTCCCCATGTCTGAATCAAATTTCTCATTCTACAACCTTAGAAACATTCTCATAATAACATGATGCCCCTGGCTGCTATTACAGATGGTCAACCCATCCTCATCTGCGACAATTTGATTTCTGCAGCCTGCTGTCATGGATGTTTTCAAAGCAGAGGAAGTATTAATTACCTTGATCTTGTTAAGATTCTTATTTGCTGCTCAAGTTAGTCTCTTGTGGTGCTATTTTTCTCCCTAAATAAATTCAGAACAGATGGAGGCAGGGCAGCTCTCACCTCAAACAGTTTTGCCTTAATTTACTTTAAATGTAGATGTAAGAAAAAAAGGAGTTCATTTCTCAATTGAGATCATCCTCAGGTCTTAACAAATATAAGGAATCATACCAGGACCTCACTTCATAATGCATACAGTATCTATTTAAACATTTAGGGCATGAACCTGAACACAAGACATCACTGGGAAACTCACTGTTATTTCAAAATGTTGTCTTTACTTTGAAGGAAGTAGAAAATACCCTCTTTGAATTAACTGAAGGCATTTATGAGGAGTTTATGTGAGACTCTTTACAAAGAGTGATGCTGCAGTGTAAAGTTTTCAATAGCTTCATACTTTGTACATGATTCTGAAAACAATTGATTTGTGGGAGGGAGCAAGGAAAAACTCAATTATGATGGAAATAGAAAAAAAAATATATTTTTTTTGGTTAACCAAAAAGGAATGTGAGTTTGCATTTGAATAATCTATTCTTATTCAATATAGTTTGTTGAACTAAGAAACAGTTGCTAAAAGACCAAGTTTCATTTCTTACAGCAAAGGAATAAATCCACTTCTAGTACCCCGGACAATTATTCCTGAACAGGCTAGAGAAATTCCATGCTCCACATAAAAAGCTTAACATGAGTTTTATTCTGGAACAAAAAATTATTTTAGTGACCAAACTTACTGGGTTTATGAGCTACAAAGGTATGTAAAATAAAACACTGCACTGGAAGGAAAAATGCCAACTTCTATCCAATCGTAACACCTTCTATAAACCAATGGGCTCATTTGGCCAAAACTGATCCCCCCTGGTTTATTACACTTATTAACATTTAGTTTTCTTTTATTTCAAGGTGAGGAGGGTTTACGGACAGAATACTTTTCTAAAGTTCTTCCATCTATCGAATGAAAACGAGGGGAAAAAAAGATGCCACAGGAAACTTGAATGAGCTCATGTGGCAGCAGCAAGTTTCACTGGGAGTCCCAAAATGTAGGCAGTAATTCTTGCTTGCAGCCACCCTATCCATGTTAGAGGCTCAGAGATCTATAGATAGAACACGATCTAAGAAGAAAGGAACTCCCAGATGTCTCACACGTTCGATGCTTCTTCAAACACTACAGCAATTTGATTAAAGATCAAACAGAGTGGAAAGGCAACAGCTTTTTCTTTCAATTTATAGGTTGTTGAGTCATTCTTCCCTCTGCTTGCTCTTGTGATGTTCACTGCCTCTCTCAAGAGATACCATCTAATCTACAGGCAGCATTGGCATACATTGCCCTGCAAACGTTTGTTTATGCTTAAGCCATTATATGGTCTTTCATATTAAAAAAATAAAGGAGCTTATTCTTCTTTGCTGGAGACTGTGGCAGTACATTATCAATTTTAACAGAATAAAGATAAGAGATTCTATTCCTCATCCCTTGGTAAATATTCTAAGTAGTATCATTCATGATGATAAAAGAGAAAAATTCAACGATTAATTTTTCAATTGAAGAACCTGGCCACTATTAGTCATTTTTCTCCTGCCTCCATCATTTTCGGCCTTTTTGTTCATCTAGCAAAAAATGCTTCACTGATCCTGAAAAAACACACAGGTATGTGTAATTCCTTTTCTATTGATGTGAGTAATCATATTGGCTACTCACATCAGCGAAGTTACGGTTATACTAAGTTTTTTGCAGGACCAGTGCATGCCTGCTTCCTCTGAACTGTGAAGGCAAAGGAACCAAAAGATCAAGTATCAGAGTACAAGCAAGCAAAAATAGATTTCCAGAAAGAAAAGAAGAAAAATCCTTTTATTTTTAAACAAACAAACAAAAAATAATCCTGATATTCGTAGAAAATCTCTAACATAATATTTCTAAGAATGATAAAAAGCCATGGGCCATCCTAAATCAGTTTCCCACCTTGCTCTAACTAAAATACTGGGAAACAGTAAGCACAGTGGCAAAAAATAAACACTTATGTTTTAAAATTACTTGAATAACCAACAATAGCAGAGCTGAGGAAGGTGGAAAACCTGAACTACAGACCATGCATATTTACAGTTTCCACAACAAGATGGAAAGCCCATTTATAAAGAAAATGCCTTGGGACAAGGCAATAGCTTTTGCTTAGACAGAGGCTGAAGGAGGCATCTGAATATCCCATTTTCCAGGAGGCAAACAATCCCAGTGCATGCTAGTACAATAAAAATTGCATTAGTCTATTGTAATGCAGGCCAGCAAACCTGTTAAATGGAAATACAAAGTTGTTAAGAATCCCACTATTAACAGTAGGAAGATTGCAGCTGGGGAGGAAAAAAAAACAACCCAAACCTCTGAAAAGGCACTGTTTGGGGGAAAAACAAAACAAACAAAAAAAAAAAACCCCAAAAGTTTGAAAGTCCAGGTGCAGCAGCAGTCATTTGATCCTTGGTTTTGGGGTAACACCTTTAAAAAAAAAAAAAAAAAAAAAATCGGCGCAGTGTATATAATCTGAACTCCCCCGACTACATTTCAGGCAAATTCTCTAATTTTAAGTGACGATGAGAAGTGATTTGGCAATAAAGGGATGCGCTGGCTGTACGCTTAGGCCTTGGACACTTAGGATCTCTCCACAGAAGGAGAGCAGGGCACAAGACTTAATGTTGATGTCTGAGCTCAAGAGTACCTTAATGAAAGAGAGGATGTGAAAGCTGTCCTGGGCTACCCGACTGTCTGCTCCAGTCACCCCAGTGCTGACCATGGAGATCAAATGTGGACCCAGCAACAGCCAACAGTTTGAGCCCACCTAGAATAGGGATTATAGCAATATTTTCCTTCCACTCACAAACCCAGGAATTACTAACGATTACCCGCCCTGAAATTGTTTGGAAACTTAGGTCTCAATGCATTTTCTGAACATGTTTTCATTTTCCCCATTAAAAAGCATGCACAGAAACATGATTAATAAGGTTTATATATAATGCTGTAATTTCCTGGGTAATTTTAATCGGTGGGCTCTAATTCCAGTATTTTAACACCATGTAACTTTCCTGGAGTTGAAATACTGTAAAGTACCACTTAGTACTGTGACTTGATGTTTTGCAATCAACTCACTTTTATGTAGCAACAGTATTTTCTAAAAAAATGCTGGGATAGCAGAGTTCTTTCAAAAACTCAGTGCTTTAACTGACTGTCAGAAAAATCTTATGATCATAGAATAGCTTGGGTTGGAAGGGACCTTTAAATGCCACCTAGTCCAGCCCTCCTACAATAAGCAGGGACATCTCCAACCAGATCAGGTTGCTCAGAGCCCCATCCAACCTGACCTTGAACACCTCCAGGGATGGGGCATCTCCCACCTCTCCAAGCAGCCTGTGCCTGCTTTTCACCGCTCTCATTGTCAAAAATTTCTTCCTTATATCTAGTTTAAATCAGATGTAAATCTGCTTTCATCATTACTTATAACTAAGAAGATGTCACTTTCTGTTGTTGAATCTATCAAATCCTCATCGAAAACGTGCCATAATTTATTTTTTCTCTCTCTCCCCTTTTTTTTGTTGTTTGTGGGCTTTTGTTTTTTGGTGAGTTTTTTTTTTTCTTTCTTTCCTGTCAAGGTGACCAGTGGGAGCTGCACTGCCTGGAGTCTTGATTAAATGTTTCACTGCATCCAGAACACTTCATCATGCAGCATAGCCAAAATCTATTCTGGCTTGCAAGTGACTCATGCTTTAGCTATGAGAAGACCATAATAAAGAACATTTTACATAAAAATGCCAAAAAGGTTGGTAATTTAATCTTGATTCTAAGTAGGTATGCAAGGTCTGTGCGTCCAGCCTGTGCTCGCCTGTGGAGACAATAAGGCATTGTCTGGAAATGCGTTACCTACTGTGGTTACATCGAACTTCTCAGCAAAGTCCAGATGATAGTGCCACTGAAAAGAAACGGCTCATTTCTTGCGAGAGAGCTGCAAATACTCCTTTTACCAGACATGCAGCATGATTTATCCATTCATGCTAGGGCTTCATCAGTACCTGGGCAGAATACTCATTAAAACCAGCGACATGGGAAACAGTATTATAAGCCCGTGAGTAAACGTGTGTGGCTGACAAATTGTGTCCCTCTGAATAAACACCCGAGCAGTACACAGAAATTAACTTCAGAAACTGTTATTTGCATTATTCACTCCTCACATGCATACCATACGTCACAGAAGGGGACACAAGCAGTACAAGTGTTTCAAAAGCCAGAACAGAAAAGAAATACTTTTTAAAGGCAAAGCAAACCATGTTGCCATTCCCACTCTTCCTGAAATCAATATTTTCAAGCAATTGTTCAAGTGCTACATCATTTACTGCTCTCTAAAAAGAGGCACGGTCTCACATGCAACAGAGGGAATTAAGACTGGGTTAAGGAATGCACTACTCAAAATCTTGGCTAATTTAAGAAAGCAACAGCACGCTCATTTTAAAACATGCATCAAAACATACATAGCCATATACATGGCAAACTGAAATAATCCAACTTCACAATAAATGAGAGATAAACATCAAAGTGGTACAAGGATTAAAAATGATAAGAAATGCCACAAGCAGTCATGTTTCCCCCCACCTTCACCATCAAAACCATAATGAAATCCAGGTTATTTTGTCAGTACTGGTAAATAAGTAACATGTGTAGCTCAGTCAATATTCATCCAGTTTAAAAAAGAGATTGATTGTTCGGGTAAGTTATTTTGAACTCCATTTCAATAGGACCAACCAACAGGACTTCTCCCAGGTCTGGCCAGAAAATGGCCACCTAGTGGGACCAACGCATCGTTGGGCTGGCACTAAGGACCATAAGCATCTTCCCCCGGAGAAGCTGACATGAACCATGATTCCTCTCACAACTGGAGAGCATCGGTTTTCCAGTCTGTGCCGGAGCAACATCTCAGAGAGGTTTGCAGCACAAGTTATAGCCCAGGCAGTATTACATCCAATTGGTCCAGGAGACCTGATGTGTCTACATGGCCCAACTCGTAATCTCAACGTGAAAATGCATCGACCTGGGGAGCACTGTGGAGGTACGCACCTCAGCGACCGCTATGTGTACCAGAAAGACCAGTTTACTGTGGCTTACGTTAAGAGGTGGAACTGCTTCTTGCTCTGCCGTCGGAGCACGGTGTGAGATGGGGAGGGCAGGGAGAGCAGAGTGGCTCCATCGGCCCCTGAGAGCTGAGTCAGCAGCACTCGCTTGGCCACTGCAGGCACCAGGAAAGCTCTTCCATCCATCCTTTCACTGCCTGCCCCCGGCTGCTGGGACATGCACACGCATGTGGTCCTGCGTCATTTCCCCAGATAAAAAGGGGTGATTTTCTCATAAAGACATTAGTTCTTCTGTATCTAGCAATACCTCCAGTTACAAAACCTATTCCAGATACCTGCCAAACCAATACAAGCACTTGGCAAACACTTGCTAGTGAGGATTTTCTTTTTTTGTTTGGGTTTGGAGGGTTTTTTTTGCTAAATACTCAAAACATTATACATTTGGGAAACATTTAGTTTATAACTTTGCATTTAATTAAATGAGGTCTACTGCCACGTAATAAGAAATTGATTGAATTGGTAAGAACACTTCTGTCCGTGCCAGAAAAAAAAGAAGGATAAAGACAGAAAAAGTAAGCATTAGCTTACGTCCAAGTTCAAGGACGGGAATGTCACACCTCTAAATTAAATAAATCACCTAATTAAACTTACAGGTGTGACATTTAAGACACATTCAATCATCAGGACAGTAGGATAAATCCACTCCATCCCTGAAAGCTGCCCAACCAGCAGAAGGAAAACTCTTTACCCACAGCCATGCTAGAAAAAGCACTGCTATAGTTGCTTAAGAAACCAGCTTTTTTTTCTGTGAGTGGAAGGGTATTAAAGATATAGGACTGAATCCCAACTGATGGTTTGCAGTGTTATGAGGGTTTTATAGCGGCACCATTCTGAGACGAAATCCTATATGAGTTTAAATAGATTTTAACAAATAAAACACACAAGGCTAAAGTGTTACTTTCTAGTTTCACATTTAAAAGAACAGGGCCATTTTCTAGAAATGCCTAAAAACTTTTCCCCCACAGCATCGACAGGCTGCTGGCAGGGAATTGCACGGCTAGAAACTCCAAATATTTTTGCATCCTCCTACAAATTTCAGGGTAATGTTCTCCTCACCTTATACCTTGTTTTCAGACTGCAGTCTTCTGCAGCATCTTCACATCTGATCCTGCAGCATCAGGAGGGAGGTTCCCTTCCCATGGCCATGGGCCATTCGCAGCCAGAAAGGCCTTTTTAAGTGGCTACAGAAGGACCTTCTCATTGTGGCTGCCCTCAGCAGACCTAGCTGACCATCAAGGCTATGGTGGTGTGGTCTCCTCTGCCAGCAGGGCAAGTTCTGGGTGCTCAGAGGATCTCAAAGAGGTTTGTTAAGATGAGTTTGCTCAGTGCCAGCAAATTGGCACCACCTGGGCATACGCTACAGATTCACATTCCCTTGCCTTTCCTTTCTTCTGTGTGGCTGGAAAAGCCACTGCAGGTCTGCTTGAACAAACACAGGTCACATGCGACTTAAAAAATACTGTACATTCTCTGGAACATTCTGGGGGCAGACACCAGTCCTCGGAAGGCTAAACCAGATTCAATTTAGATTCATCCACCTTCATTCTTGGTCTCAAGGAAATTTGCCAATGAGAGAGACAAAGCTTCAGCCCAATCAGATTAGGGGACATTTAGAAACAACCAGGGCATTTATTTGTGGGACCCAGACAACAGCCCCCACGTGTCCATGATGGGAAGCTTTGCAATGGTCATGACAGCAAGTAAACCAGAGCTGTTTGGCTCCTGCTGTTCCAAAATGGGAACAGAGGCATTCAACTGGAGTCCACTGGCACAGCATGACTGAGTTATGCCCCTCAAGTCACCAAAGACAGCAGGAACATTGCCCTATCACAGGGTCAGGCAGCTGAGAACTGGCTGGAAAGGCTCCTTCTCTTCCTGGAGGCAACAACAGCTCCATGAGTACTGTCAGCTTGGGAAAAGGACATCAAAATGCACCTTGGTGGGAGGAGCACCCATGAAGGTAAGCCCTTGGACTCCACCACCATTCACACCAAAGGTCTTCCAGGCTCATTCAGGGTCTTGCTAACGATAAGAAAGGTTAATCCTGCATGGCTGCAGGTTTGGGGAACCTATCCTTGGAGAAGCAGGTCCTTCTGTTTCCCTTTTCTTTCCAAATCTGCATCTTCTGTTATGCACCTTTTCCTGCTGACCTCATCATAATTGAGTGAAACAGCCAAGAACTTAAATATTCTGGACACACCAGCCCTCCTTTATCCACTTTTCTCCCATATATCAGAATCTTTGTTTAGGTAGCTGTATCTTCATGCAAATCTTACCCCAGTTATCTTTTTGGTCAATCATGACTATATCCCCTCCACTACAATTATCAAGAAAGTCCTTCTTGCTAACAGTAGACTGTTGCAGTGCATATTAGACCAACTCATAAACTTGGATTAAAAAAGAAGGTCCTGCATGCCTCCAAACTTCATTTTTCTGCCCAACAACATTCAACTGGTCTAACATTATCTCTCCTTAAATTGCTCTTTCTAGCGATGAGGTTTCGCAGTAAGACTCTTCTTGAAGTTGAATAAAGACAACCGTATTGGATCTTTACCAAACTGGGAAGATTCAAAATTTACTTATAACTGCAAACTTTGAACTCCAAAAATGTTCTGAATAGCTGAATAAGACATCTTTTTGGTCTGGGAATGTGGAAGCTGGCTGAAACTCAGTTTATAAAACTTATCATGTCAGCAAACAACCATTTTCGTTTTCCACACCTATCTTCTGAATTTTCTTACTCAGCCATTCGACTTTGGATTTGCCAGAGAAGAATTTAGAAAATCAAGCATTAAAGACAAATTAAAAGGTACCTTTCAAAGTTATCATTTCATCACTTCTGTAAAAAAATATATACATATATGACCTTGCACACTGAAGAAAAGTAAAGCAAAAAAACCCAGGCATTCACAGAAAGAGATGGAATAGCTGGAACAGTGTGCTTATACGGGATTCTTACAGTCATTTTCCTTAATAAAGAATATGAAGTGTTTTATTTGAGCATAAATTCAGAGATGTGACTTTTATTGGTTCCTAAAGATCTGCTATATCTTTCCTTATATGTAAAACCTACATCAACCTATGAAGCTACACTCCCTGGCTGCTACAGTCAATAATGAGAACTTTTAATAGTTCAAATCCTATATCAATATCACATGCTATATTACAGCTCTCTCCCCCAATACAAATGATTCTGCACTGCAGCCAGTCTCTCATTGATTTCAACACGTTCAAAGATGACAACTTAAGGGAAGAGCAAAGGGAGAGTGTAGACGTGTATGTACAACACATGAGCAGAGCGAAATTAAGTTTCTGTAGTTAATTTCTTCCTCAAAGGGTTGACTGATATCTTTTCTGTTCTTCTAGCTTTAGTGTAGTACAATTCTAGGCTGCCTAGGAGGAGAGGACAGAGGTTAACTCCTGACGGTACACACCATCCCACAGCCCTCCTATGGGACACTTCATGACTGACCTGAAGACTGACCACATTAGAAGAATGTGGGTTTTATTGTGGATAGTCCTAAGCAAGCCCTGATTAGTGAGTCAGAAATGTCACCAGCAGTTGACAATTATAGGACAAATGCAGCTGTTAGGAAGGCCAGCTGGTGTACTCCAGACAAAGAATCACCAAACCGAAGCCTCCCTTCAATCAAGTCAAATCTAGCTTTGAGTTTTGATCATCTTAGTAAACTTTAAAGGAAAAAAAAAAAAAAAAAAAAAATACACTGGCATTTCTGCATATCTTAATTTCAGTGTGGCAGGAAGCAGAAATACCACAAGAGAACAGTTCTCATGGTATTTCTAGCACAAGCGAAACCAAAGAGACTTTTCTTGCTCAGGTCCCCGTCTGATGTCTTGAATAAAGCAACCCAGTTATCCCTTGTATTATAGCACTTGGGTTTTTCAATTATTATCCTGACCATGCCAAATCTTTGATCCTCTGAAAGTTCACCACCACTGGTTGTTACTACAAGCCTCTGGATTTTTAAAAACGTATGGGAAGAATTTTAGCAGTGCTGAGAATCACCAGTTTCCTGCTGAGGAACATACTCAGGAAAAAAAATAAAAGTCAGAATGAATGTTCAAATGTAACCATAAACGATTCAGAAATTCTTTATAGAGTTTAAGCACCCTTAAATACATGACTGTAAGATAAAATTCTCCCTTTGGAAGATTGAACCTAAGCTCCATTTCTTTGTGTTTGTCCTTTGTTTTGCTTCTCCATTCCTCATAGCTGATAATAGATATCATCTCTTCAACAAGGTGTTTATGCTGTGGCATGCAATTTTTAAGAAACATAATTTTTTTCTAAGTGATCTTGGAGGCTAAACTGCAAAAGCATCAGACTTGCTGGTTTAAAATGAATCAAGAAGTTCTATGCACTGGATGTACAAACTGGCCCACTATCCATGTGGAACAGATTAGAGGATGATCAGTCATTGTATGTTCACAATTGAAGCATTTCAATAGCTTTACAAACAATCAAGAAAAAAGTATTTTGAGGACAAAAATGGAATGGTTTACAGTTAAATGATTATATTATACTAGCGGGTAAGAGAACAGAAACAGAGGGTATACAAAAATTAATACATTAAACCAAAGAAAGTCATGTATTGACTCTTGCTAAGAAAATTACAGCAACAAACATGGGACTCATGGAGAGGTCTAGAAAATAATGCAGCATTTCCCCCCCCTTTTTGTATTGTTCCCCCTTGCCTCATAAAATTCTAAATTTCAGCCTTTCACAGAGTATGACGCAGCCTAGTTTTCTTCCTCAGCAAAACTTTTATGTAAAAAATTATTTTCTAGGTACACATGTAGTAATCCTTAAAGCTTTCTGAAGAAGTCATCAAGCAGTGGAAAGAAGGAAAACCAGGCAGCCAGAGACTTCTGAATAATTAAAACAGCAGCAACAAATCAGAAGGCTGTGCTGGCTCATAGTGTTAATGGTGACAACAACATAATCACCAATGTAATTTTATAATGAACAGTTGGTGATAGGGTAACTGGGAAAGCATTCTGCCTCAAAAACAACATTGTGTGCTTTACAGGGATTTGTTTCTCTTACTATAGGTAACCGCATAGGAAGAAGAGATTCGGATGCTTTGTTTAAAAATATTCTGTATCTGAAAAAAAAATATACCTATGTAGAAACGTAGTGTTTGAAATGCACTATTAGCATTTGTGAGAAATTAATAACATCCATTTTTGCATTTATCAATAGCTGCTTGCTACAAACTTCCAGCAGACTTCTCAAACAAGAGTAAAGGCATCTTTACAGCAGTAAAATGATTACTGTATTTTTCTTCCAGTGGGAAAAAACAAGGGACAGAGAAATAAGGTGATATGATTGGTATAGTGCAGTTTATGGCAGATCTGGCTGCTGGCCTAAGCCCTCATCATTCCTCATTTTCACAGTCAGAATGTGACATTATCCAAAAGCTGCATGGACACTAATGACAAAGGGAGGAAGGAAACCGCTTGCAAGGAATCTCTGTCTTGCTCTCAGTCCCAAAAAAGCCCCCAAAAGCACGTGTATAAAGCAGTCGTTCCTTCAGTGATTTCTGCGACCAAACTATAGTACAGAGAAGCAGAAGCTGCTATTAATACAGAAAATACTTCAAGGGATGGTAAGATAAACAGCATCCTAAGGTCATAGTCTAAAAAAGACATACCACTACTTGAAAATCCACAGTTCGCAAGCAGCAGAAAGATGAGAAATTAATCATACAATAACTTTAGATTTGTAGAACTACCATGGAAATGTACTACCACATGGTGAAAGTTTATTCACCATCTATTGCTTCCAAAACAGTGAAATAATCTAGCTACAGTTCCCCCACTCCCCAAATAAATTTAAAACTAAGCAGACGGAAGTTCATCAAGCTTTTCTATTTATAGAACAAAAAAAAAAATCCCCGTTTGTGTACTCTGTTACACTTTTATGTTATTTATTAATATATATCATACAGGAATGCACAAATTCAGAATAAATTAAATGATTTGCAGCGTCTTTCCAGAATTTACTCAGTTCTTATGTGGACAAATACCCTTGGAAGAAGCAAGTCAAAGCAAAAACTCACAGAGAACTGGCTCAGTTAATCCACCAGCAAACTTACTTGTGCTTTCCTGAACAATATCCAGTATCTTAACTGATACCACCAAGAACCAAATTACACTCAATAGCTTAAACCTGTACCTCCATCTGGATCAGAACAAATCTGAATCATTCTGCTTTGTAGCAATGATTAAACATAGATTACTGATACCTATTACCACTACGTTATGGAACAAAAAAAGAAGAGAGAGAGACGACTAACATTTTGGAAAATTCCTTGTGAATTCAGCATTTAGTGATTTACAACCACTACTCTGTAACTTGATCTATAATGCAAGCCAAGCTGTCAAAACCAGATGAATTAAAGCTTGAAACATTTGAATGGAAGTATGAAACTCCTCAAAGAGTAAAGAAAAAGTAGCGCATCTGTTACCCCTCCTTTATTCTTGGGTATTTAACTGGCATTTAAAACCATAAACCCTGAATTACAGAGACATCAATAATACTAGAGCCTTGAAAAGAGTAGAATAGAAGTAAAAGGATGACTACTGCCTAGCAAGATGCCATATGAAATTCTAAGAGTTATATAGTCAGTTACATATGGATTTTCCTCCTTCACAAATAAATTTAATCAAATTCAAAGCCCAAAAGACAATACCATGTTCAACATGATATTGAATCAAAATACATTTCATTTTTATGTCAAATTATGGTATAATAAATTCAGATGTATCTGGCAATTACTTCAGAATATGCTGATACCACACATTATAAAAGTAGCATTTTTCTTTTAGAGCTGAATAAACGGATAACAGATTGTGAGAAGACTTACGTGATGAAGAACAAAACTGATGATCAGGGAAAACTGGCATCGACTTCTTACGAACTGCACTTTTATAAGCACCTGTGCACATTCAGACTGCACAGAATAGTCCCGCACAAGTCTTGTGAGCAATTATAGATGGATGGGTGGTTGGTATTTGGTTAGTTAGTACAGAGCAAGGTAAGTTCGACTTAATAGCAGTTTCTATCAGATTGGCTTTTTGAACCAAGCTGCATCTCATTTTAGATACTCAAGGAGAGTTTTGACAAGTTCCACCACTCTCCTTAGCTCACCACCACTTGCCAAAATTTTAAAGGAATTTTGTTTGTTCTACCTCAGAAACTGGACATTCCCAAATTCGATCGAGTCACCAACATTTCTATTTGAGACAGGGTCAGCTTTGAAACTGGAATAAATATGATAAATTTGTCATACGTAGCTTGGTCCTCAGCCCTCTCGTCATTAGCTATGGGATGAGATAACTGTGCAAATGACCAGAAACACATTTAATGATGCAGAAATAAAAAATAGCCAGGAAATTATTTCTGCAACAGAAACAAATAGTTAAGGTTGTTTTTGAGTATCTGCTGACTGTGATGCATTTAAGATTAAAAATGTTTTTATGTTACCATCCTGACTTACAAATATTAAGTATACTATAAATTTCTGATAATTTCAGATACTTTACCTGGTTTTGTGGTTTCTATCTGCTTATTCATGGAGTTTTCAATACAGTATTTAATTGCCTTTTTAAAGGCATCTTTACCTTTCCTTTAAGCTATATGAATCAATGACACACACCCTGCTTTGTGCCTTTTGCTGACATGTTATATTTTATCTCAAAAGAAGATATTTCTTAAAATGAAGAATTACAGATTGATGGTATATTCAAAACATCTTCCCGGTGCCCATTATCTGTGCATTTTTTCAAGCATATTTCTTACATAGGCACCACCAAACAACACACAACTGCTTTCTTACTTCTTGATGCCCAGTAATTCAGAAATGGTCTCCAACCGGGCTGTGGTAATTCCCCAACATGAGACGGTATGCAAAACGCTGTAAGTGTTTGCGCTACGCTTCAGGGAGAAAGTTACAGGTTAAGATTACAGTAATTCAGGTTAAAACAACAACAGTAAAAAGAAACGAAGGGGAAATATTTGTAGCAATGCTAATTGATGACTGGATTCATGTTCTGTTTTCAGTTACCCCAAAACAAATCCCGAGAGACTCCAGCGAGGTTAATGCCTTTCTCTGCATGTGTTGCACAGACCGATGTACTTGGTAAACGCTGCTTAATGAATTAAAATGAGTTTAAAGGGTTAATTGAAATCTTTGTGAAGAAATGCAAAACCCTCAAATATGTCAAAATTAATGAGAAAGGCCAGAAGAAACATTACAGTTCTCCCGTCTAGACCGCCAGAACCTACAGTCTGCCTCACGTTAATGAACGCTAGAGAAAATCTAATCCTTTCTTCTAGCTGCGGTACTTATATTTTACAGTCCATTACCCTTCTAATGCAACAGAGACAACTTCATTGAGCAACTGAATCTACCACCCTTTTAATCATCTTTGCTAACCCATATCCTTGAGGCCACAGTAGAACTCCAAACTTGTTAATAGCAACCCTCAGAAACATGCACAGAAGAATAACGAACATCCAAATTGGGATCCGAGCTGCTACCAGGCAAGCAAGCGGACAACTCGGTGCCCATGTTCAGAAGACAGTCAAGACAATGCTGAGAAGCTGGATAACTTTATTCAGCCAAAACTTTTTATTTGCTAGAAAAAAAGTCATGGATATTAATTTCAAAACAATGAATCCATGGAAAAAAGTTGTCACAGTAAGGAAAGAATGTTCTAATTTGGAAAGCTACAGTGAAGCCACACAGCCTTGCTTCCTACAAAGCCCAGCTCTGTTACGGCCCTTTTGGCCATCAGTCCCAAGGTCTCCACCACATGGCTTGAAGAAATCGGGAATGCCTCTAGAGGTCGATTTAACCTTGAACCTCTGACCAAGTACAAAATATCCATAAGCATACACAACTCCCAAGTTCACCTGAGTTGACTGCAACTGGAACGATCCCCTTCCCTCTTTTCATTTCTCTCTGCTGGGAAAGGCTGACATGAAGCTCAGGGAGGATGTAGCAGCCAGGAGACAGCTGGGACATAAAGAATTCATTTTTTCTAGCATTCCGCTTGCAGCAACGTACACCCCCTGAATCCCTGCATCTTTAATCTACTAAAGCATCAGCAAGCACCCTCAAATAAAACTCTTGTGTAGGCAATGGTGCGTCTCACAACACTGGCCAAAAATGAAGGCTCAACTCCAATGTTGCTTTATCTTAATTTTTTGTGCTGCTACATATATCGGTAATTTAGAAATTTCAGAACAAAAAAAAAATACCCCAGTCATACCATATTTGAACTTCTTCATTTAGACTCCATGGAAATTGTTTGATACTCTTCTCTGGCATTTACTGCGGAAAGCAAGGCAGACAGACATCTTACAGCATGAACAGAAGTTCTGCTGCAAAACTGGTCTGGCCTAGAGCTGGAGGGAACCAGGCAAAGCAAACTCCTTTCATTTCCCCAGAAACTCAGACAGCAACACCTGGCATGTAGAGTAGCGGCAAAGCCACAATGGAGGCCTAGGGTAACTATACCCTAAGTCTGTTTTAAGGCTTTTCACATCTTTGCACTTAGAGAAAACCAATCAATTTTTTAAAAATCTTACAAAGAAAAACCTTACAAAGCAGAATAAGCTTCCCAAAGGGACTTTTTGCAAGCCCACACCCATGGCACGGCACACTGGGGTGCAACCAAGCAGAGGGGACCATCAAACTCACGAGAAGAGCCCAACTGCTCCAACATCCCCGGCACACGGGGGTGCAACCAAGCAGAGGGGACCATCAAACTCACGAGAAGAGCCCAACTTGGCACGGCACACTGGGGTGCAACCAAGCAGAGGGGACCATCAAACTCACGAGAAGAGCCCAACTGCTCCAACATCCCTTTGGACAGAGTTTCAGGGGCTCAGGCAGCCTGGACATCCCCACATCCTGGAGATACAAGCTATATAGGTTAGAGCAAGTAGCCCAGAGAACATAAGGTAGAGCAGGTTGCCCAGAGAAGCTGTGGGTGCCCCATCCCTGGAGGTGTTCAAGGCCAGGCTGGATGGGGCTTTGAGCAACCTGATCCGGTGGGAAGTGTCCCTGCCCGTGGCAGGGGGTTGGAACTAGATGGTCTTTAAGGTCCCTTCCAACCTAAACCATGGGTGTGAAAGCCCAGTTGGCACCTCTGGTAAATCCACACCTACTGCCACGACTCCTCTTTTCTCATTTTTCAGGCTGATGAACATGTACTTAATGAACAGTAGAAATGCAAATTGAAATCCTAAATCAATTTTCTACTGACAGATAATTACCTAAAGTAGTTTGATACATATGAAGATATCCTTTTCCCATTAACGTTAGACAAAAGTCTTTTCCTACATTTCTAGCAGCCCCTGGTAAAACACCACAGACGTCAGAACAGCATTAGAAAGCAGCTTATGAAGCATATTATCATAACTTACTTTGCATAAGAGATCATTAAGAATACTCAAGTAGCTTCAAAATCACTTGTACTTCAGTAAGAGCTTGATGAACTGGAAACTTTTAGTTCTTAGGCTTGGTATCTACTGTTGTTTTAATAACTTTGGACTTTAAGGTTTAGGAAGTGTGCTGCAAACCATGATTTCCAGTACTTGTAGCTCTTTAACAGCTACAACATTACAAATACATTGCTGAACCAATAAAATCATCACAGAAAGCATATCAAATTCTGCACTAATTTTTATACTGTACAGCCACTGACCTCACTGGTACTTCATAATTAAGCTTTCTGTACCACACTTACTTTATATCATAGTAGCTTATCATATTTGCTAATTTATCTAGAAAGACAACTCAGCTCCTCTGAGTTTTTGGTACATTGATGTGTGTATCTTATTAAGAGTAACTCTATTAACACCACAAATTCAATATCAGTTTGACAAATAATATCATCAGACTACGCAGAAACACAGCAGCACTTTTAATTTTTTCCATCCAAACTTGAGCTTATTTCCTGGTATTGAAATCATAATTAAATTACAACAAAATTCCTGCTGGTGTAAATCCTATTGACTTCAATATCTATGCCAGAAAGTGGTCCATTATGTTAGTCATCTGACAAAACAGAAAACAGCAACCATGTAACAAAATAAGGCCAGCTAAAAAGATTTATTTTACTCTTACCACATGCCCCTTCGAATTGTGTAACTCTGCACAATGGCTACGATACCATCTCATTTCTCTAAAATGTGACTAAGAAAAGGTGACTAAGAATTTCAATTGCTGTGTTTTTTCCTGTAGGCATAGAAATCTTCTTATTTGTACAACTTATGCACGACAGCAACAAAAATTGTGTGTCTCATTTGGCATAAGACCAGGGAACGCTTGCCAAGTGCCCAGTGCTCCAGTAACCTAGATAACTTCTACAGAGCTGATGCACAAGAGAAAAAAAGCAGATTGATACTGCATTTGCCATCAGATATGGCCCTAAAATTCAGTGGATTCAAGGCAGTGCTTTAGAGGGAGCCATCCTCTCAGTGCAGCCTATTGGAAAATATACCTGCGCTTACTGGATACAGTTTAAAAACAAAGGAAAAAAAATATGTAAATTTAATTCCTAACAATCTATCAAAGCAAGTCTTAAAAACAAGAATAGATTAGTACATCTGTAATTCTGTAATTATGGCATCTGCTCTTAAGCCTTTGCATGTGCTTGTGGGCATCTGCTCTGCACTTTCAACAACGACCTTAAAACCATCACCAGAAATCAACTCACAGCTTCTTCAAGCCAAGGGAAAAAAAATATACGAAGTTCACATAGTGAGTATGAACCCACTGATGGGAATAAGCTAATGATCCACTGGATAAAAGTTCAGTTTAAAGAAAGGTGTGTGTAGTAGGGCTGGGCTTTATATTTTCCAATACAAAAAGGTTTGTGTGAAACTGGAAGAGCCACCTTCCAGGAATGTATTAGCAAAATAAATATCTCCATTGGAGAGTTTCATCATAAGTATTAATTGGCTAGCGATGCTGTTTTACAAACAAAGAATGTAATAAAAATGTTCTGTCATATATACTTTAGTAAAAACTCTCCTCAAACCAAAAAGTTTATGGTCAGAAAAAGTAAAGGGCCGCATTTTAAGCCAAGGAGAGCTGTCAGCATTAACCCTCCCTGATATTTTAAGAAGGTGGTTTCTGAAGGTGTCAAACTAACACTTAGTTCACAGCAAACCTGGACCAGCTGCAGGGGGATCTCAGTAGGAGGGATGGGTAGCTCACTAATTTCAGTGGGAGTTTTGAAATGTGACATACCTCAAAGCTGAAAGCTACTGAGTATCCTCAAAGCCTACATAAAGTCTTGGAAAGATGATTTCAAACAGAAGGTAAAATATATTTAATATTTAAGGCAGCCTGCCTGTTTATTCCCTGTTGCCTGCTCCACGCAGAGCAGTAATCTGCAGGAACGGCTGCTCCCCCTCTCCGTGCCCACAACTGAGATTATTTCAGAGCTGGCAAATGAGAGCTTTTATCTCAGTTTCATCTCAGCTTTGCCAAGTACATGTGAACCGAGTGGAGGAGGTCCAAATATTTTGTTCCATGTGCAATTTGTATTATCTGTGTTCTTGTCCTACTGAAGCAGCGGCGGCACACAGCTCTGTGGTGAAACTTCTACTTGCTAATGTATCCCATTTTTTGGAAATTGCTGTGAGATCTCTTCCATTGCTTATAGCTCACTCAAAATGCAGCAGCACAGTTATAAATGGGTTGAGTTAACATGGCTATGGGTGTATTAATGTAACGGTATTAATTAAATCTGATTTATTTGGCAAGACTCTAATAATGCTTTCCTTGGCAGAGTATTCACCTACTCACACACTGGAATGTGGGATCTGTAGAGTCTGCCACTTCCTCAGGGAAAGGAGAAGAAAAGATCACCTGAGTTATCACTCCCAATTTCACCCACAATTCACCCCCTCCTCTTTCAGCTATGAAGGGCAGGAGTGGTCTCGCGGAAGGTACAGCTTTCCAAAAATCTACCCATTTCCTTCTATTGACTCAGGTCACTGTCCCATCCTAACCTCACCACTGTTATTCCACTGGTGTTAATACATATGTCCCTCTCTGTATATAAACAGGCTGATTAAATACTGGCTAGCATGTCTGTCTTCTAACCATTGAAAAATTAACTAGCACCCTTAGGTTTTCTTCATCGGCCTTACTCTCTACCTGCAATCATCTCATAATTTTTATTGCTCTTCTTTGCATGCTTCAGTCTCCTTCCTGAGCAAGAAGAGAACACTGTAGGCAATGCAGAATGACAGCTAAACGTAGTCAATATATTCTGATGCTTTTTAAGTGACCTTCCAACACACGCCTCTGCCACGGGAGCTGTGAGCTGTTTAACATGTCCCTTCTGGAGAACAGTTATGTCCCAGCATTGTTTCCGTGTCATGATGGATCACTGCTGAAGGAGAAGCAAGGGAGGGAAAGAGGAAAGATTACCTGTTCGTGCCTAAGCCATTGGCATGAGATTTTATGTAGACTTTTTGCTAGAGGAACACAAAAGGAGAGAGATGGCACCTAGATGACCAAGGAAAGGGTTCATAGGCACCTAAAAGACAACAAAGACATAAAGAACAGCAGAAAGCCAACTGTGTAAAACAGACCTAGTTTCCTGAAGCGATGGAGGAACAGACCATGCATACAGGAGAAAAGCCACAGATGTCACATCTTTCTATTAGAGGGTGTCTTCCCATCTGAACACAAGCCAATAACGTGCCCCAGCTGTAGGAAAGGCAAACAACACGCTAGGGCATTAAACCAGGAGTGCCACGCGTATGGCGTGAGGAATAATCCTTCTGTTCTCCCACCCACAGGCTCACCTCAGCTACAGCACTCGGATCCAATTGCAGTACAGGAATCCAGTAACAGCGTGGATCCAAAGGAAAGAGCTCAGAAAAGAGGAGCAACCATGACCATGGTCATTAAACGTGACACACCAACTGAGTGATATTGAAAGAGCTGAGATAGACTTAAATAGGAAATAGACTTAAATCATGAAAAGAAAGAGAATAAATTGTTCTGCATGTCTAAAAACCTTAGGACTTAACCAGTAATAAAAGCAGCTTATGTCAGCAAGAGGAGGAAATGCTGGAGCACTGGAAGAGAGGGGAGCCTAGGAAAGAGCAGGAGAAGCCTCAGTGCTGGAAAACACACATGTTCCTCCCAATCCTCTCTCCGGTGATATCGTAACAGTTCAGGAAACAGTTCAGTTGAACAGTTACTGCCAGCATTGATAAGACCAACCTGATGGAGACTTCGGTGAGAAAACTGAGAAGGAACTCTAAATGAAGCTTCAGACTACAGCATGGCACCATCCATCACCTGCAGGATACTAGTCTGCATCCCTTTTAAACATTGCATAGCACAAGATTTTATTCAGGGATATTTCAGTGGCAACACCACCTTGAGCACCATCACCAATAAAAGTTGAGACTTCATACAAAAAACATCTGCATTTGATTTGCTCTTCCTGCTGCTCTGCACATCACCACCACAATTACAAAGAGAAGTATTTGGCTCCACGCCTTGCCCTTTTATTACTTTACTATGCTTCACCGCCAATCCTTATGGCAACACAACTTGCAAAGTCATGGACCCTTATAAAAATCCTATAATACTAAAACCCTGTACAGTGAGATTCATAGAATCATAGAATCATAGAATCATTGAGGTTGGAAGAGACCCTTGGGATCATCGAGTCCAACCATCTACCCTACTCTACAAAGTCCTCCCCTACACCATATCCCTCAGGACCGCATCTAAACGTCCCTTAAACACAGCCAGGGACGGTGACTCAACCACCTCCCTGGGCAGCCTGTTCCAATGCCCGACCACTCTCTCTGTGAAGAATTCCTTCCTAATGTTCAATCTAAACCTACCCTGTTGGAGCTTGAAGCCGTTCCCTCTCGTTCTATTGTTAATTACCTGTGAGAAGAGACCAGCACCAACCTCTCTACAGTGTCCTTTCAAGTAGTTGTAGAGAGTGATGAGGTCTCCCCTCAGCCTCCTCTTCCTCATACTGAACAGCCCCAGCTCCTTCAGCCGCTCTTCGTATGATTTGTCTTCTAGGCCCTTCACTAGTTTCGTTGCCCTCCTCTGCACTCGCTCCAGCACCTCGATATCTCTCCTACTTTTGAATACTATGGGGTTTCCAGGTATTGCTTTGTTCTCATCTCATTTTATATTTAATATAATAGCCAGGAATATGAGTCAACAATAATAATTTGATTGATTTTTTTTTTTTCCAATCTTAGGTATTTCCGTTTTTGCTTGCCCCAGTGCACTCTGCTCCAATGATTTTATTTATACTGCAAACTCCTTGGGACACAGGCAGACTAGACTGTACTGTATGTTCTTAAGCTGAGTTTACGGAAGAAGGCAGAATACTAAATTGTGATCCTCTCTAGCACACACTTAATGCTGCTTCATCATTTGATCAACCTGGTCTAGTGGGAGGTGACCCTACCCACAGCAGGGGGATTGGAACTAAGTGGTCTTTAAGGTGACTTCCAACCTAAACCATTCCATGATTCTATGATTTGACCTAACTGTTGCCCTGGGCTAAGGCTAAGCCTACAGCATGTGTCCCTAAAACCATCACAGAACGTTTCTCACAGCATCACACAGGGACCAGCTAGTCGCCTGCTCAGAAGCCCACAGTCTGCTGCTCGTGAGCTGCCTGCAACAGATTGCTTAATGTAAAGGTGATGGGAGTAATAATAATAGTTTAACAGATTACAAACATGCTGGAGTAGAGGAATAAACTAGGTCAAAAGCAAATAGCAACACCATTTGAAAATTTTCCTTTAGAAGACCTCCCAGTGCCGGAAAACGGAGAGGGTTGCATTGCTCAGGGCTCGCCAGCTGTTCCAATTCTGTGCCATATGGAGTCTACTTTCAAAAACTGTGTCTAACTTGTCCAAAAGACGGACTTTGTGGCAAGATTTTTTTTTTTTGGGGGGGGGAGGGTGTCTAATCCTTCTGCAGACAATTACTTAAAATGCTTTCAAATAAATATGAAAAATCCTACAGAGAGCTCTCTAGGGATTTCTGTATTACTCACATTTGTTATACAAGTTAAACTTGAATAAAAAGAAATAACCTATTCAACAAAAAAGCCAAAGTCCAAATACCTGAAAACAGTTTGGAGAGGGCTCGTGTGGATTTTTCACAGTGAAAAACAACAGAGATACAGACGAGACGCAAACCACCAGGGAAAAGCAAGCCACCTCTGCGGGCACGATAGCCAAGAAGCAAGGTCCTAAGGCAGTGCTTCTCATCAGGACCCACCAACACCCAGCACTGACCTTTTTTTAGCCCAAATAGCCAAGCCCTCAAAGGTAGATGGTGCTTTTAACTTTCTCCCTGCAGAACAAACACCGTCCCCATCGCAGGGTTGCTGTCTCTCTGGGAAACACAGAGAGCCCGTCAGCAGCACACGACAGGCTCGTCTTGCCCTATTTATTTCAGTCCTTCTGCTGACTTTAAAAAATGAGCAGAGGCAAAATTATTTTTTATCCTTCTTGCTTTTTTGAATGATGATTCATTCCAGCGCTAATCATGCCCATCGCTTGAAGGCATTTAAGAAGAAAGTACAGTAGGTAAATGCTGCCATCTACACATGGCCAACTGAAGGCTTTTGTGCCAGGTCTGACCATGAATACGCAGGGAATGTGCCGCTCTGCTCCCCTCAACAAACAACTAATGTACTGTTCTAAACAGGCTCCTGATGAAGCTGAAACCAGTCTTATGGGGAGGAGGAGCGTCCTGGAAGATATAAGTCCCATAAGAAAAGGTACATATTATCTAAATCTGCAAATGAGAGGCATACATAAAGCTTGTTTTTGACACAGTAGTCGCAAATTCAATGTCGTCATTGAATTATCACTTTCTTTTCCCGACCTATATACACAGATTACATTCTGCAATATCTCAGCTGTCAATTAGACATTTATATGACACTTACAATATATTTTAAAATAACATTTCATACGGCAGCTGTGTTTACAGAAGGAAATATTTTTATAGGGCTCTTAGTAACAAATGTCTCCCATTTCTGTGAGCCTGTCCTTCATTCTCATTACCCCCATCACTTTCCTAATGAAATCTGTCCCTGGTAGACAGATTATCATCTGTAAAGTTCAGAGAACAGTATTCATCTACTTTGGCATACCACCTGTAAAGGACATTAGGATTTCAAGCTTCAGTTACACCCATGACAAAACATTCACAAAAATACATATCTTCCAACTTAATACTTTATTCAAGATTGAAACTGTAAACACTATTTTAGGTCACAGAGTACACAATGGAAAGTAGCCTCTTCAACTTCTAATAAAAGAAACAGAGACTAAAGTACAATTACAAAAGAATAATTAAATACTATTGCACGTTTGGCTTGTTTGCACTTTCTTATTTGTGGAGTTTAAATCTATTTGCTGTCTTTACCTAATGTATGTACACATACCTACATGTATTTTCAAAACCCATGTGCTTTAAAGCAAATATTGACACGATGGAGTTAAAGTTGTAATCTACACATTGGTATAGTGGACTTATATTGACCAAACCCTGACAGCAAAAAATCAAATACCTCCTACTTTAGACTTCACAGATTTTATAAGAAACCTTTCACGTTAGCCGACTAGAACCTGTGCTTTGCTCAACCTTTACTTAATGGCAATGGCTTCTGAACCTGCATTATTTATTTATTTATCCCCACTTTGACCTCTTCGGGTGACGCATCCTCCTCCCTAGAGTTACGGCGGTACATCAATATTTTAGTACCCCTTGGTGTCTTTTACATTGAAGAAGATGCTCTGAGAAAAGCAGCCAGTTAACAGGCTTCTGTCCACATTTTTGAAATGGTGCGTTCCTGTCATACCCCCAACACAACACTGCAAATGGAAAAACCCTTTCCACACACAATGCAGCAGCTGAAGAATTGAAAATTGAAACTAAAATATATATTTGTGTGAAGCTTTCATTATTACAGAAATTATGACCAAGAGAGATTCAGAAATGAACACAGGGGCCGGAAAAACACTGCCCTTCCTGACACTGTGAAACACATCCTCTGACCTGAAATAAGGATGCATATTAAGAAGGCAACGGTGGATAAGAAATGAATCTGAAATCTCAGCTCAGTATTGTTTTTGGCAGTCCTTGTTCTCGCCAGAACAATCCAATGCCCCAGGCTGAAAGGAAAGCCTGTGCCTTAACAAACCATCAGAACATCTCAGGTAGGTATTTGCTAGAGAAAGACTAACAGTTGGAAGACAGCCACTGGTGCTTGTCAAAGCAACTGGAGAAGAGGGAAAGGAAAAATAAAACCAAACGACTATCTTGCAACATTTTTTGTTTAAACCTAACTAGAATGTTTATAGAACTAACAGTTAGTAGGTAGAAAGGTAAGCCGCCACACAAAAAATTCCTCATATTGACAGCAATCCATTTGTAAATGCCCTAACTCATTTTCCAGCTCAGAATACTTTTGTTCCTATTTTGGGGCACTGCAGCTTGGATTGCTATTTATTAATTGTAGTATATTTCAGCTTGGCCTAAAATTTGGGTACGTCTGAGTTATTCTACCCTGCTAGGATTAGCAGTCCTAAAAACAATGCCAAGTTCTTCTGTCCTGCATTACAAACACAAAAAAAAGTAAGGCTGGAAAAATCTGGAAATCAACTAGTTGGTTCATCCCCATGCCCAAAGAGAGGATCAACTGTACCTGCGGTATCCCAGAGAGGCACTTCTGTAACCACTCTTAGAAATATATACTAACAACTATTTTACGACCCCCCTTGACATGCCCTTACAAGGCATTACTAACTTTGCTATTAAAAAGTTGTCCAAGTGACTAAGCAATCCCTCCCTTGATGCAGCAAGCCCAAAATAGCTTTTTGTGTTGTCCATTAAAGAGATGGAGCTACAGGAGCCACTCATGTTTGAGGGCTGGCACATCTCTCTTCTTTTGTCTGCTCTCGTCTAGGTGACGGGCACAATCTGCCTCCACAAACAGAGGTGAAAATAATTTCTGTTTCGACATAAACAGTCCAACAAACAATTATTTGAGCATCCTCTTTGCAGAGCACTGGTGTGGCTCTTATCTTAAATAGCTATGAAGATCAAAAGCTCTTTGGCTTTTTGTTTACTCTCTAGATGTTCTCAAAGTAATGTGGTTGATTCAAAGGTCTTGTTAGATTGTACATCTCCTAATGCCTTCTTATCTTTTGATTGCCTGTTCCGCTATGTAACAGCATGAGAACGATCACACTGGGTCAGACCAAAGGTTCACCTGCTCAGGTCTCCAACACCACTGCAAGCAAGAGCTCAACTTCAATTCCATAGAGTTATTGTTTGTGAAAGATGTGATTTATGAAAATCATACATTGACAATTTTCTTAAGTAAAATGTATTTTATTGCTGGGTTTTGGGTTTGTTTGGGTGTCATCCCCTCCGCCCCCCCCATAATTTGGGGCTGAAAAGGCAAGTCAAAAACTACAGAAATAAAAAAGCACAGGGATGCACGTAAGAATAATTCCCCCCACAGTTCCCCAGCTTACAGCCATTTTCAGTTCAAGGACCTTCTCAAGCAGGATGTGGTTTCTGTATATTGTCCAACATCCCCTTGAACCCATCTTGGCTTTTAGTGCACAAAATGCTTTTTGGCAGGGAGCTCTACTGTGCAGCTCCATCAGTTGTGTAGAGAACAACCTCCTTCCATCTCGTCTGGAGATGAAACCACTTGCTAGCTCCTTATACAACTTTTTACTTTAAACCGACATGGTATACCACTCTGATAGACCAAGTAAGTCCTACAATCATCTTGATGGCATGTCCCTCAAGACCAAAGAAAATTATTTTGGAAACAGGATCAATGCCTCGACAGAATTTACTAACTGAATATTGGATTAGGATAAAGCAAACTACTCTCTAGATCTAAGAAAACGCAAAAACAGATCTACCAGGTGTACAGCTGTTCAGTTCTTTGCTGTTTCTTGCGACAGTTAACTACCTGCATCCTGCCTGGGACTTGACAGAGAGACAAACCTACCAAAACTTAAAACCAGTGAAGCAGCACCGAGGGAACATCGCTAAACACTGACCACAAGCAGAGCTCTGGAGGCCAAGCGCTGCTCCTCGGGGGAGAAAAAGAAGAATGGAAAGAAATGAAAAGTGACAGACCCGATTGTCTTTACCTCATTATCTGCAGAGAGGTCGTTCAATTGCAAAAACAGCTGTGAAAACCCAGTCCCATAGCTCTGAATTTTTTTTTTTTTCATCTGCACAGGCAGATATGCTCATACATTACTTTTTGTGCTGTCTACCTCAAAAAATAACTTAGTCACAAATTACAGTGATTTTGGTTTTCCATTGCAAATGTACATTTTTCTCTCCCCACACAGGATATTGGTAAGAAGGAGGCACACATCAAGAGAACTACCTTAACAGCTTACTCACACAAAAGTGCCACAGATCAGTTTCCAACTTCTATATTAAACAAACAGGAAAGGTTAGAAGTGAAAATAGCCAGTGCTGGTAGTTTACAGATGATACTAGACTCTGTATTTTGCACTTCAGGTGCTACTTCTATCACTTCTGAGCTCTCCTGCTGGTGAAACAAGATCAGCTCTTCAATAAAAAACAGCTGGCTGAAGCTAAACCAAGGCATGTGATAAATGATATTCATGGCAGAGATAGAGCCAACTCCATCATAAAGGAGCAAAAAAATATATCTACTTCTCCAATATCAGCATCTGGAGGTTTTCCTTAAAACTATTGCATTTAAGAGTATTACATGGGTAAAGTACCAACACTGAGTAAAGCCAGCTTTCCATCCATCCTTAGTAACAAGGATGGCCGTGGTGACATCTACTTGAGGTTTCTGATCTCCAGTCCCCTCCTTCTGGTAAAGGAAAAGGAGCAATTAAAAAGATAAGACTACAACAAGCAACCGTGTTTTGTATCAGATACAGACAGATCCTTAAGACACAGTATAAGACACAGAGGTCCTTAAACTTTTTTATAAGCAGATTCTTCATGCAAATGAGCCAGTAATCACAACTCACCTTGTTCTAGCCTATTATGAGGCTGCCCATGAGAAAAACGACAACTCAAATGAGTAAAAACAGGCAAGTCTTTCCTACTTATGCTGGAGTTAAATAGCTTTTTAGAAAAGATTAGGTATCTTTGGGATGCATTTTAATAAGCAGAGGAGCTCTGCGGCCTGTGAAAGCCAGGGATCAGGCTGGGCGTCACGGTGGACTCATTGGTCTTGAAGTCTGAAGCTATTCATCACTAATCCTCTCTCCATGTCCACAGGAGACAGGCTCCTGGTGGCAGCAGATACATACTCTGACATATAGAAAACCCTACAGAGGTTTGGGAAGTGCAGCTTACACGCTTGGAGTCCAGCTGATCCTCTTGGAAATTCAAGGGACAGCTCTGAATAAGATACACCAGGAAAGCTTCTCTAAGACACAAAAATCAATAGCTAGGAGAATAAATAGCCACTTCTAGAAGGTATTTAAAAGCAGCTATCAAGCAACTTACATTAAAGATCTATGGAGCTGGTGATTAATTTCACAGGTAATGAATAATAAAGGCTGCCATCTGTGCATCCAACTTGTGTGCCGTGGTGCCGAGCACCAGGCAACTGCGTGTTGAACAAGTGTTCCTGGAAAACAATGAACTTGCTGCCTGACCTGCTCAGATAACCTCTCATTTCTCAGCAGCCTGTGCCTATCTCGGTCATACACAGGCAGCGGTGGCCTCGGAAACAAAGTAGACCCTTGAATAAAACAGCAAGATGGAAAGGGTGAATTTGTAAAAGTACACCCGTGATTTATTTTTTCCATACAAAGAAATTTCTACTCTTTCTGTTCTCTGAGACTGAAAATAGTTCTTGCCCCTAGTGCTGCCAGGGCTTTTTAAAGTTATCGCTCTGGGTCTCCAGCAATCTATCTTTGCACGTTTCAATAACCTTTACTTCTGCTGAATAATTCAACAAAGCAAAGATTCGCTATTGGCAATCTCTAGTCTGAGGGAAAAACTCAAAGCTCGCATTTTGTTTATTAAAATTCCCAGAGGGGAAAAAAAATAAAAATAAATCTCTCCTCTTTGACCCTTTTTGTGACTTTGCTTTGGGGACTGACAGGAGGAAAATTCAGTCCTGTCCGAAGTTTTGATTGTGGGAAAAACAGCTGACAAAGTTGCAGGCATAAGGGTTAAGACAATGGTGACAAATACAATTCGGTGACATTGGCAATGGCAATCTGCTCCGAAAGCACACGTGCCTCCCGTGGCCCAGCTCTGAAAGGACACAATGGACTTCAAGGAAAAGAATTGTTTTGGTGCATGACTCTAAACTTCCGGAAAGTGAAGCTCTGCTTTAAATACTGCCTGGAGGCCACCTCAGGCTGCTGTGTGCTGCAAGAGCCTGACCAGCTCATGGCTCAGCTCAGCCACCAAAGACAACTCGGCCAGTTGTTTGCCGTCATCGTCTTCCCTTTCGATACCTACAATTATTAATCTGCTGCTTCAGGTCTATTAGAAGAATACCAGGAGGCAGGACGGCACCACAGCCCTCCGAAACCGCACAGCATCAATCTTCCCTCAGTTACAGCCTGGCACGAAACCGTACTGACATCATGCAACCTGGAGCCGCATGGAGAGCGCGACGCAAAATTTAAAACAGAAGCCGTAATAGGATACATTTTAATTTGTTACTCCTCCATATTTAATATTGAGGACATTACCCTCCTGTCCCATGGCAAACACAGTAGGTTGGGGTTTGGGTTTTTTTTTTTCATTCTTGATCTTCATCCATGGAGCAAAATGTCATGGGTGATGACAGCAGAGCTCTCGGTACAGGGATTATGTGTTAACTTGTGCTCCCTCTGCTGCTCCCGCTGCAGCACAGCAAAACACAGCTCCATCCACCCTAAAGATCCCTGGGGTTTCTGCCAATCGCTCCGCTCCATTTCGCTACTTTTTCTGCCCTTTTCTCTATTAAAGAGGAGGGGGTTTTAAAACAGAATAGTGAAGTATGCAAACACGCAGGATTTTAAAGGAAGTGATTTCTAAGACGGTGGATCCCAGTGGGAGTCTACGTGGCTCGGGACCCCAAAGTCCTGGCCTGGCTGGGTTGGTGTCCCCTCCTCAGGGTTTTAAGACAAATGGTAACCATAAAACTAATCATAGTTGTCCGTTAAAATATAAAAGTCTAAAGAAAGAAACATTTCTGCAGAACTATGGATCATTCAACCCAGTTACAAACAAAGTCTTTCAGGGGACGCTGTGGTCATTTATGGTTAAGCACGCCCTTTGTTTCTACAGCTTAAACAACCCCAAGTAAAACAACAAACAGTACTAATTAATTGCTACCAGCTCCACTCAGACCCACAGCAAGACTATTAAAACCAGTAACATTTTTCCCCTTGACTCATAATATTTTATATAAAAGTATCCAATTGTGTTTACTGTCAGAAAGAAACTAATTTTAGGAGAAACACCGAAAAGGAAACAGGAAGAATGTCCCTGAAGAAGGAAGGCTATGCAAGCACACACACACATTCATTTGCTTTGAAAACTACATCCTGGCTGTCTCAGCAAGTTCAACAATATAAATAGAATACATCTAGATACATTGCTAGGTCTGGCAATGAAGTACAGACTTTCCATACATATATTTTTGCTTGGTCTGGGGAACATACTCCCCTCAGTATCTAATGTTTTAGGATTGCAGGCTGGAAAACTTCCCTTTTTCTGTGTTTCCTTCTACTTTTTTAAAAAAGTAACTCTAAGGTACCTCATGGCTCACGAGGTGCTGTGATGATGGAGAAACGGAGAAGGCAGGAGAAGACCCATCCGTGCTGTGAGGGAGTGGGTACCAGCTCATACACACCCAACACTACTGTCATTGTCACCATGAGCCTTATTCAACGTAGAAGGAGCAAAAAAAGGCATAGAGATGCTCAAAGTTACAGCGCTAAGATTTAAGGCAGCCAACTGCACGGAGTGTCTGTTGTGACCAATACACGTTAAAACAAGCAGCAAGAAACTGATATACAAACTATCGATAATAATATGTTAAATTCATATTATTAATCTTCCCTTCCTGGAGAGAAATTCTGCTAACAGGAAGGGCTGGAGGTTGTGCCTAGAGTTTCCTATCTCCCACTTTAAACTGGATGCTGAGGCCTTGCACTGACCTAGGGATGCTTTATAGTTTCAAAAGGGATGTGTATATAAATAATTTCGTTAGAAATCTATTTGCCATTCAAAAGCAAGGGAAGGAAGCCTATCATCTACTGACCATAACTTTAAAAAAGAGAGGGTGTGTGAATGTCTGCTTCTTTGATAAATCTTCCTCCCATGCATACACCCATATCACCATTTCCTCCTCCTGCCGATTTCAGAACAAAAATGTGCAGTCTAAGTGAACTTCTATTTTATGCCACGAGAACCTATCATTCAGTGGTTAACAAAGACCACTTGGAATTTATTTTTCTAAAAGACAGCTAACCAATCCCTGTAATTCAAAAAGACTTTTTCTCATCAAAGCACCACAGGATCACCGAGGAAACATTTCAGAGCTCAGCATCCAAGATGTGGGCATTATGTGTGACACAAAAGTATTCTGGAAAACTCAAGCCTCTGGTATGACACTGTAGCAATGATTCAACTTTTTGGCACTCTCCCCTTCTAGGATCATCTGAAAACCATCTGAGATAACCTCCAAAGAAGATACATGCAAGGGGGTCCTCCTCCCTTCCTTTCTCCCAATGGAGAACAGTAATTTGCTCTTTTATTTCTTCTGTAAAACAGGACTACAAAAAAACAAAACAAAAAACCAAACTAACAAACAAAAAAACCCCCCCCAAAAAAACAGCAAGGAAAAACTAAGCCTGTTTGAAAACAAGAAGACCACAGATCCAGCATGCATTTCTCGGCCAAGCTTGAGGGAATCTCACAGCTGGCCACTGCCACGTCTCCGGATGGCCGCAGTTTCCATCTGCTTTTACCATCACCTCCATCTTCTGGCTTAGACAATAGCAACAGGTGCAACATCATCAAAACCCGAACAAAACAGCCAAAGAATGTGCGTGTTTTCTGGTGCAAGGGTTCTAGTAATAATAGGGAAGCACTTGATGGGTATCGCAGCTCAAAACCACATGATCACACACAAGCTACCAACACAACAGTACGTACAAAGAAAAATTACATTATTCAACAGGAGCAAGACTTTTTGACTGTGGTGTTTGGTAAACGCAGCCAAAACATCACATTCAAGGCTTGATACTGACTATGGAAAGAATATTCAGGGTGCAGGACAGGGTTGCTCCAGATTGCTAAACAGAAAAACAGTCTTCTGTTGTTTTCTCATTTTGGGGTGTTCCCCTTTGGGATAATTTCCCTCCCCCCGGTTTTATTTTTAGCTCTTTAAAACATCACCTGTTGTCACCATTTTTCGCCCCCCAGAAGTACCCCTTCCAGAGGACCAGAAGAGCAGGCAGCTGGGAAGTAGCCTGCAGCCTTTCACCTTCAGGTTATGACTTGGAGATACCAGCCAGGTGACTGGAAACCACCACCCTCTGACAGCTGGCGACTGGGGTCAGCCACAGCACACCAGGGATCAAGGACAGAGACAGACAGATGTTGAATCACCTACAGCTGCTGAAAACATTATAACATGTAACATAATAAATCTCATGGACAAACTGATGCGGGCACAGAAGGAATGCCTGTGACCCAGGCTGTGAGTGCTGAGAGTCGAGAGAAGGGGTGGAAACACAAATACGAACTCATGCTTTGCAATTAAAAAAGATAGATGATACCAACAACTTCGTTCTTATATGCAAAAGACCAGTTATTACTAAAACATTTTTTTCCCCTTATCCTGAATTTATTTCTTAATATTTACTCTTGTACTAGCATATTTCCAAAGGATATCTAACAAAAAACCTTGCCAAATATTTTCTGCCTTGAATTCCTGGAAGAGCACATTTCTGGTCTTTACAAACTACAGTCCCTCCTTAAAAAAAAAACGGCTCGTGCAGAAGGAGCAGAAGTGCCAAAAGCATGCAGTGACCCAAGGAGGAAAAAAAGTTATATTCTTCTTAAAAATGAAGACACACAAAACACCATCCTTGGCTCTGAAATCTAGAAGGGATAACACTACCACTCCACAGCTGACCATGAAGAGGACAGTAATTTATCGTATTGGTGATAACGCAGCATCAGACAAAGTAACGATGCAGTGCCCTGACCCCCTCATTCCAAGCATATATCTTAATTTGGCAAGAGGAATTTCCTGTTGTATTGTCCTGCCAATGGAGCTCAGCTTTACATAGGAGTTCTCTGCATTTTTGGCAACTGCTAGCAAGTCATCACGATTTTTCATTTTCATACGTACGCCGTCAGGAAACAAAAACAAGCCAAAAGACCAAGCATCAAACTTTGTTGAGTAACGTTTAGGTACAGAAGAGCAGTGGGAAGCCAGCTCTGGTCAGACCATGCACCTTAATTCCACCTTTCAGTACTGAAAGGGGCCTTATAGGAAAGATGGGGACAAACTTTTTAGTAGGGCATGTAGCAACAGGAAAACAGGTAATAGCTCTGAACTAAAGGAGGGTAGATTCAGATTAAATATCAGGAAGAAATTTTTTGTGACATGAGTAGTGAAGCACTGGCACAGGTTGCCCAGAGAGACGGCAGATGCCCCATCCCTGGACACATTCAAGGTCAGCTTGGATGGGGCTCTGTGCAAACTGATCTAGTTGGAGATGTCCCTGCTCATTGCAGGGGGTTGGAGTAGACGACCTTTAAAGGTCCCTTCCAAACCAAACCATTCTATGACCCTATGACTGAAGTGCACTGCTCACTTTGTGGGCATAGCTGAACACCATTTTAACCCCACCAGCCTTGCTTTACTTCAGAGTATCACTCAGCTTTCCTAGGAATTACCCAAGCCCCAATTTATACTTGTTACTGAATTTATAACCCCGATAGTTTGGGGGTTTTTTCAATTTTTTTTTTTTTTTTTTTTTTTTTTTTTTTTTTTTTAAGTGGCAGCACTGGCAAGCCTTTAACTGCTTTATATTGTGGTTCTCCTCAATCACCTATTTCCAGTAAAGCTACACTTCTTTCTGGGCAGAGCTCACGCTGGCATCCAGCTGACAGCAGGGGCCGACTAACTAGAAGCATCCTTGGTGAGCACTAGATGCCAGGGTGACAGGGGTTAACTCCTGCGGTCAGACCTTTTTGTGAATGCTCAACTCCCTTTTGCCCACCAAGCTGCTTAAAATAACTTTTCTCAATTTATATGGAGCAAAGATTAAATGACTTCAAAAGAAACTAATACTGGCAGATGAAAGGAAATAATCTTACAGATATGTGAAGGAACTAGCTGTTTCTTTGATTACTGCAGGGAAGGAGGTCCCTAGCTCTCACTTCATTAACATCTGCAATTTAACAGCATCTAAAGGCCCCCCAAAGCCTATTCACACCCATCTGACAACAAACTCAGCAGTAAATGACAACCCCCCCAGGAGGAAGGTACATGCCTTTCGAAACCCAAGATGCAAACATATCCATGGGACATAAGCCCTCCGTCTTCTACTGTTTATATTTTATTTATTGCGCTTTCAAATCCCAGATGCAAAGCTGAAGAGAGAGAGAGAGAGATGTAGTTTCTCATTAGCGAGAGCAGTAAAACCTGTGAGAAGGAGCTATAAAATAATGTCCTACATACCTGTGTGGAAAACCCCCGGGATACCACATAAACTAGGACTGGCTGGTATTTTTCATTTAGCTAAATATGAATATGAGTTTTCCTGATCTATCTCAGTTGTGCCCTTTTGTTTTACTATCCCGAGTTCATTCCTGCCTCTAAATTCTTTCCCCCTGGGGAAAGGTTATAAACTTAATCCTGGAGTTTGGTTCACACATCATTTGCAGCTTGTCAATGGGTTTTTTGAATGTCGCCATGTGAGGAATAACATTAGGTGGGGGAAGGGACTAAAGACTACTACAAGGGGCTAAAGGAAAAGAAGAATGACAGTAGTGCTGCAGTGCTGCTCAGGAATGAAAGAAACTTTTTCTGTTAAAAAAAAGCAAATTAATAAAAAGATTGTATGATCACAAGTTTTTTCTGCAATATAAGTGACTACAACAGATCTTTTTGGTCCCTACTTAGTCAATTATTCTGTTAGTGCTTTTGGCCTGTGAGATGGAGGATGAAAAGCTGACAATTAAACTAGCTTTTCCCTCCATTTCTGTCTCAGTTACACAGTCAATTTTTCTTCTGAACAAATTACCTCATGGCCCGGTTCAACACTGATACATTAGCAATGTGGTCTGCAGATACAATCTCCCATGCTATGGAAAAAAGCTTTCCTTAGAGCTTTAGCTCTCAGGATGTTGCCACCTGGTAGCGGTTCCCTCATATGCCTGACTACAGGCAAATCATCAGCCCAGAAGAACTGGGCTTAAGAAACAGATTCCTGTCTAAACTTTCTTCTAACTGTAATTTGGGCATTTTTCTTAATTTTTAATTGCTGAAGGCCTTTGTGTGTGTTTTAACAGTTTATACCGTTAAGAAATCTTCTTGAGAGCAAACTGTTCTCAACAAGCATTGAATGCTTAAAGCTGTAATTTCTCTAACATCACAAACACTTCCTACCAAACAAACGGGAATTTTTTTGGCACTCTCTCAGGAAACACCTTCATTTACAGAGAGGAAAATAAATAAATAATATTATCTTAATGCTCTTGCTACATATAATTTAAGGAGGCACACATGGCATCACATAGACCAAAACCACACTGAGTGGCATTTGGTAAAGCTTAAGGGATGGATTACACACCGGGCAGTTTGCTAAACACCAGGCTTGCTCGTGCCTTCAGGCTGACTCCTGCCCTTGGGACCACCAAGAGCTGCTTGATTTACGGGAACTCCTCTGTGAGACTTCCCAAATCCCTTGGGGTGGGCTGCTCCTCTCTGCCCTCAGCACAGGCAGAGTTTTCCCAGGGTGGGTACCACCCCAGGGGATGCAGCAAGCCTCCCTGCCGGTGGCCTCACAGGGAGGTCAAGGACATCCCCTGCCTCTGGGCTCCCCAAAAGCCCTTGCCCTGAGCAAGGAAGCCATGCTGAGAGAGCAAGCCCTGAGCCAAAAGCAAGCATGATCTGAAATCACACTAAAATGGATCATCAAACACAAACACAGGCTGGGTGGAGAACAGATTTAAAGCAGTCCTGAGGAGAAGGACTTCGGGTGGTTGATGAGAAGCTCAACGACATGATCCAGCAATGTGCGCTGGCAGCCCAGAAAGCCAACCGCATCCTTGGCTGCATCAACAGAACCATGGCCAGCAGGTCCAGGGAGGTGATTCTGCCCCTCTGCTCCGCTCTGGTGAGATCCCACCAGCAATGCTGCCTCCAGCTCTGGAGCCCCAAACATGAGGAGGACATGGACCTATTGGAGTGAGTCTGGAGGAGGCTACGAAGATGATCAGAGGGCTGGAGCACCTCTTCTTTGAAGAGAGGCTGAGATCAGCCTGGAGAAGAGAAGGCTCCTTCCAGTACCTATAGGAGGCTACAGGAAAGATGGGAATGGGCTCCTTATGCAGGAAGTGGAGTGACAGGACAAGAAGTAATGGTTTCAAACCAGAAGAGGGTAGATTGAGATCAGGTATGAGAAAGAAATTCTGTACTCTGAGGGTGGTGAGACACTGGCATAGGTTGCCTGGAGAAGATGTAGTTGCCCCATCCCTGGAGGTGTTCAAGGCCAGGCTGGATGGGGCTTCAAGCAACACTACCTGGTGTAGTGGGAGGTGTCCCTGACCATGGCAAGGGGGGGTTGGAACTCTATGATGCTTCCAAAGCATTCTATGATCTAATTATCGGCATGACCTCCCCTAAAGCTGTGGCATTGCTAAACATAATACACACAAGCCTCACCTGTTATTCCCTCAAGCAGAGCCAAATTATCCAGTAATTGTTATTTCCAGTCATTGCTGGATAAAGCAGCCATGGAGACATGAGACAGGGATGTGTACTGCTGTACAGGGGAGGAGAGGGCACAGAAACAAGACCACTGTGCGTGCCGGCCGGGGCACTGCCGCAGCCTCAGCAGAGAGACAGACACAGTGACAAGGAAGGCTTTTTATCACCCGCCGAGGAGAGGGGGCAAGGCACATGTCGGACAGAAAGCAGCAGATGATCCGAACGCCTCCTCCCCGCAGGAGAGGACCTGCTCCTCTCCGGATGCGGCCGCCTCAACCACAGGATGCAGCTGTGGCGCAGGCCGCTCCGCCACACTGCAGCCCGGCTCCCGCCTGCTCGCCCCCGCCGAGTTCAGACAGGGGTTTACCTTCATGGGAATAACAACAACCTGAGAACTGTGCCAGGCGAGACCTAAAAGCCGCTTCGATCCCTCAGGAAAGCGGTGGGACGCCACCGTCCATTCCCAAAGCACCACCAGGCCAGCAGCCGTCCTCCCCGAAGCCTGCGGCGCTCCTGACCGATGGGTGCCTCCAGACAGACGCTTCTACGAGACAATTTACACACCTCATTCGGCCTTTATGTGAAGAAAATCGGACCAAGCCACAGCTTGCTAGCTTCCCCCGTGCCCATTTTTAAGAAAATGCATTTCGCATGATATAAACGCCTGTGTGGTTTACAGGCAAGCTCTGCAACTGCTGCCTTAAGACCAAACATGGAATGATGTGCAGGCCTGACAGTGATTCATTTTAGGCTTGAAAACGAACTGTTGGCAATTCAAGCAACACCGCAGAACTATGAGGTGGCTTTTGCAGCTAGAACAGAAATTCTCCAGTCCGCATCAGACAACACTCCACTGGTGTGCACAGTGCCTCCAGTAAAAAAACAGTAGTATAAATGGAAAATGATGGAAATCTAGGGGACAGGACTGCAGTGAGACTCAGAAGACTCACTTCTCTGTGCCTGTACCTTCCTATGCTACTGCTCATATTGTGAGCGTTAGAGAACCTGTATTGTCTTCTGTAAGGTGGAAAGATACATCACCACTGGTAAGCCAAAACTGCTGGTTGGCTTCCTAGCAATGACAACAACGCACATCTACCACTCCATAGCTGTCCCATACTAACCTTGCTGGAGAGAGCTTGTGTCTTCCTCTTGAAGAGATAACAGTAACAACTTAATCCAATTAACACAGCACATAAGTAAGAGTTTGTAATTCTAGGGTGGATACGCTCTCATGTCTTGTACAGCTTTAGCAAATGGAAAGTTCACACTAGATTAAAGAAAATACTCAACATTCATTTTTGCTTAAGCATGAGTAAAGCAGTGTATAGGAATGTACGAGCCAGCAATGGCCAAAAGCAGGGATGATGTCTATCCCCTGTGTATAAAGCCTTTGCTTGCTTCGAAAAAATGTTATGTTTCTCAATGATATCACTAAATTACTGGCTGGTTTTCCATTTTAAAGTTACTGTGAAGTTGCGGTACTTGAGCAATCATTCTGACTGGCTGCCAAGCCACTTAATCAGTTGCATGCATTTTAAATAAAAGCTGTCTAACTTACAAGAACTACACCATCCACATTGTCTATTCCTAATTACAAGTAAAAATTTGTGCCTTTATTCTAATAATGTACAGAGAAAAAGTTGAGAAACTACACAGAGAATCAGCTTGCTTTTCGAGATCCTACTGCAATGAACAGCAACAGGATTTTTACTAACTTCAGAAAAATTAGAAATACACCACATTACATTCCTGCCATGCCCAAACACATAACCGCTAAAAAAAGTGCCAAGCAGCTCGGGAAAACTATTAGTAATAAAAGCTGAGGATAGAGAATAGAAGGCTTAGATTAATAGAAACAATGGAAGTGATTAATCAGAGATTTCACTCTTTCGGTGCTCAAGAGGTTAGAAAGAAGTAGAAAGACAAAAACTTCAGGCTTTCCAGAGAGTCAGAAAGTGTGGGGTGCAGAAAGGGCAGCAGAAAGGTCTAGAGCAATGGAAATGCTTTTGCTCTCACTTTTTATACCAGTGCAGAAATCAAGATATAGCAAGTAATTGGAAGTAATTTTGACATCCTGACAAATAAAGACACATGTCTAGGAATGACTTTCCACCCTTCTCTCCTGCTGCTCCATTTCATTAAATATGCACAATGAGTCAATCTGAAATTTTGCATTTCACTTCAGACAAAAGTTAAGGCTACAACTTAAGCAATACATCAGATAACAGCCACAATGCTATGAAACAGCTTAGGACTTAAAATAGTATTTCTGCAGGCAAGCGCCAATTAGCAAGAATAAATTTTTCATTTTTACAATTCTTTACAGATATTTCTATATTTAATGCAATGTCGCTTCACTACATTTGTTTATCTGCAATGTATAGCACCATGATTTGACATCTTAATACGCTAGCTCTGAATTCAATGAAAGGGGATTTTTTTAAGTTTTTTTTGCTTGAGTGAGTAGCAGTAACACGCAGCTTTCTCTGAATGCTCACGTGTCGTCTTCTCCTGACCTGATGCTCCTTTTTCAGTCAATTCTTTTCCCTGGCTTAGAGAGGCACTGAGCTGCCAGAAAGGAAAGAGGCAGCTCTAGAAATGCTGCAAGCAGAAGGAGTAACCTGACAGCAATGGCTTGTTGGGACGTGCAGGTTGCTGGCCCGCAAATCAGCTAAAAATGGATAATCTGCCAGGCAAGGTGACAAGATTACAGATCAGACCAATTACAGTTGGAAGTGCTTCCCAGGACTAACCGATTAAGGCACCATAGGTCTAAGCTGAGGACACCATTTGATCTGGCAGGTCCTAGGGAGAGCACAACAAGCCTCCACCAGACCTGGCCTTGCCCCTGGGTCTTCAAGCAGACCACAGGAACATACCCAGCAAGAGATGTCTCAGGCAGGTAGAAGTCACTTGCTGCCAGAATCCGCATTTAAGTCCTATTTCTGCAGTGCCCACAAGGTTGGCTTGAACTTCCAGCACACTGCGATCTCTTAATACCTGATCTTCCTCCACCATTTGCATCATTGCACCCTCACTGCATTAAAAGCATAAAAAGACCCCCATTTCCATCTGGACTGATGAGCTAGCAAAGCACAGCCATGTTCCAGCACTCACAAACACTGCTTTGTGAAATATAGCATGTTAGTTAAAGCCATCATGTCTAGGAATCCACATTTCTGTTTGATTTTAATGATGCCATTCATGGTTATTAAATTATCCCAAAGCACTTAAATATATCCCAAAAAATTCCCTACTTTTGCCTTTTCTATTTTTTTGTTGTAAGCCTTCATTAGAACAAAGATAATCTGCAATAAGTGTTTTTTCCACAGCGCCATCCTCGCGGCAATTATTTTGCTGCAGAGATGCAGTCAGGAAGAATAACCTCCCCATGGTCTCCTCGGGGAGGCAGGAACTGAGCGAAGCCTTCAGAAAGCCAGTCTTTCAGCTTCCATTCTTCCCACACACATCTCAAATCATCTACTGCATTTCTTCTGCTCATTTGACTTCTAAAGCTCAAGCAAAGCGGGGATTCAGATAAAAGACAGTGGTAAAAAAAAAACAACCCACCACAAACCCTCAGCCACTTCCTACAGTGATCTTTGTGCAGCACTAACCCCAGGGTTTTTTGGATGCTGGGGAGCGTTGGGTCGGTTTGTTTCTGTCAGCATCAAAACCTACGGACTTTGCTTTGGAGAGCCATGATATGCCATCGCAGAGAACAGTTCAAATTCAGAGCAACTATGTACATTGCTTAAAAGCTACACGCATGAACAATACCTCCAACCTTCTAAAAAGGAAAATGCTGCTGCTGAATTTCAGTAGTTTTACATTTTATTTAAAAAAAAAGTACTTGCACACCACTAGCTAAGCCATTCATGAAAAAAGCAAATAAAAACCCCAAAACAGTAGTAAGTACTGCAATGACAGAAAAATCAGGTAGGACATCCCAGAGGAACATCATATCCACACCTAAATAAACCAAATAGTTTTCATATGTTTGCATATCTTGATAAATGTTCACACGGCCACTATTGGCCATTCAAAAGAATAAAAATTTGGCTGTAAGATGAGACTACAAGATGTACTTAACTGTGTTGTCACCTATGAAGTCACAGCCACTGAAATCCCACAATGCATGCTAAGAAAGGATCTGATAAATACAGAGAAATATAAAGAAATCTAGTCAGACAAAAGCTTGTAACACATACTGCAGTCAGCCAGCTACCTCCTTTCCCTCTCAGAGACTGGAAGGAAAACCCACCCATCACCTCTTGTTACCCTCTCTGGGGGGCCTGTGGGCTCTCCAGAAGCCCACAATCAGCACATCTCATTCTTTCAGTTTCATCATTATTTTTGGATAAGGAAAATATGATTTCCTGATTTTTTTTCCAGTTTCAAATCAGTTTCCCAGTTTTAAATGACCTGAATTAGTTGAATGAACTGAAGAAACTTCTGATGTAGAAGACAAGGCTTTTGCTGCCCAAACCTAGTTAAGTAATTTAAAAAAAAAAAAAAAAAAAAAAAAAAAAGAGTTCTGAGCTTTTGGACATTGTTTTTGCCATATGCAGTGGTAAAACCTTCAGGACTGGGCTATACGAGTAGGGGTGGGACCCTGAGCAAGGAGAGGGGTTTGCTTGGCTGCTACGGGGGGTATCCACCTTTCGGAGCCCAGATGAGAGCGTGGACACCAAGGTAACAGCCTTAGGGACTGGTGAGAGCTTTCCTTCAGGCAGCATTTAAGGGCCAAACTTGTTTGCTTTGACTCTTGCTATGTTTCCTTTACCTGGAAGGCCACATAAATTTGCATTTTTGTTTGCTTTAAGTTATTTTAATAGCTCATGAGATTAGGCTTTAATGCATTGCAACTTCACTTTAGGTGTGGTCTTCTTAAAGGAAAAAAATTATTTGCTCTGCGTTAACAATTTTGTATCCTGCATACAATACTTGAAGAGGACCAAAACCTTCCTGGGGAAGAAACTGGAAAACCCACACACAGCATTAGAAGGAAACTTGGCTGGGGCCAGGGCTGCTGGCATCATTTAAGAGTGGGAAACCATGGCAGAGGCAGGGATGGGAAATTAATAGGGTAAAAGGAGACAAGTGATGAGTCGAGGTCTCGCGGGCGAGTGAATCGGGCTGTGACCGTTTTGGGAACGAGCACGCCCGAGTGGAGGGGGGAGGCAAAGGTCTGTGACGTGCGTGGCACAAGCGGTGGGGATGCACAATGGGCAGAGGAGAGGGCGTGCTCGTTTCCATCGCAGGAGGAGGAGGGAGAAGACTGTTTGAATAAGCACACTGCCAGGGACATACAGGGGTCTGTCTGCACGCCTGTGTCAGGCAAAATCCAGGAGCCATGCAGGTGAAGGGGAAATAAGCGGACTGATGTGTGTAAGCACACCCGAGTGCACAAATTCTTTTTAATCACAGGGTATGAACAAAACAGGTGTCAGAAAAAAGAAACCTTTAAATTTACAATTAAAAACACCTTTAGTTATTGTTCTTTTCCTAATAAATACTACAGGCTACCTTCAGAAAGCACACCTGCATTCCCAAATGTCTTTTGCATGAGCCGTTCTTCAGTGGGAAGGAGGATGAAAGGGCTGAAGGAGCGCCTCCTGTACCCTTCCATAGTACTCATGGAGGAGCGAGCTACAACTTCTTCAGCTTCATTAAGAGCAAATTATTTCTCACTGACGGGCAGCCCCTTCCATTATCCTACCATTTCTCTACCACAACTGCTCGAGTCCAAGCACAACACGTATCCACCACTGAGGAGCAGCAGCCCCTCAGCCCTGGGACACTGCAGCTACTGTTCCCTCTCTGGGCTTTGTTTTCCATCTTCCCTTGTTTTTTCCCCAACGAGCCCTGGCGCGATCCCTGCTCTCGCACGCTCCCCTCCCCAAGCCCCAGCTGTCAATACCCCCTCGCTCCGCTCCTGGATATGCGAGCGCTCCGGAGTCAATCTTCCCATGAAAATCGAGTCAATGACCTGCCCTTCCCTGTTCCTTGAGAATCAAAAAAGAAGAAGAAAAAAAAAAAAAGAAAAAAAGACGGCCATAATTTTTCTTCCCCTCAGTTCTCACGTGTTGTTAATGTTCACTCGAGTTGTTGGGCAATACAAAATGCATTAATTCCTCCAAAGTGAGTTCACCATGAAAGATTTAATTGTGGCCGATTAGGCATAGTTTTCTCTTCTCTCCCCCCCATCCTCCCCACCTCTTTTTTTTGGTTGGAGGAAAAAGAAGAGCAGAATGCAAAGATATTTTTCAGTCAAAGCCCACGTTAGCCTTATTATCTAATCAAGTGGAAAGGCCTTTGTCTGCCCTGGCCCAGCCAAAAAAAAAAGAAAAAGTGCAGCAATAAAAACCTTTAAGATTTTTCTCAATCCTTTGTTATCCCAAAAGACCCAAGTTTAGTCAATTGCTGTCACTTCACTAGAAAGAGAGAGAGGAAGAAAACAGAAAAGAAAGAGAAAAGACACTGCTGTAGCTGTTTAAAAAAAAAAAGGCACTTTTTTGTAACCCATGAAGAAGTCTGGTACACAAAATTGCACAGTAACTTTTAAAAGATTTGCATTTAAAAGATTGAATACAGGTCGCTTCCCTGTGACCATAGAAACATTAGAAAAGGTGGAAAATTCAGTCTACTGAACTTCAAATGACTTTATTAAAGTGTCACTAATCAGAACCCAAGGACACAAGGTTTTAGTGTTTGGGGTAACAAAGTGAATAACCCTCAAACGTCAAATGACCTTCTAAGAGCATTACTTTTAAAAAAACCCACTTGTCGACAGCAAGTTAAATAAGAAAACTCGATTGCCTCTAAGAAATGAGTAATCCCATGCAGCTCACAAGAACACAACTGAACTACATCTCTGAAAACAGGAAGATGAGGCTCATGTAAGACAAACAACTCCACAACTTCTAAGTATTACACTATGAGGACAATCAAACACTTGCTAATATTAATTTGAAGTGTAATGAAACATGGGGATGAGAACAAATATCAAAAAAAATTTCATTAAGAAATGCTATTTATCTATATCAGCAGTTCTGGGCCAGAGACAGACATTGACAAATCACTGAAAATTAGTTACATCCATGAATTTTTTTGTCCTTAATCAGAAGGTTATCTGAATCACAGTTCACTGAATATATTCATCCACTTGAGGCACAACCACTCTATCAGGCAGGTATCATCTCTGATTCAGTGTTGTCTCCAGAGTTATACCAGATGCTCCATGCCTAAAAGTTGGTCTTCCTCCCAGTACAACACCTTGCACTTCTCTCAGTTCATAGAGCAAGGATTCTTCTGAAGGGGACCATGCTTTTGAATCTGAATTACTGCAACTTCCTTCCATTTTGTTTATTCAAGTCTTTCTAAATGCTTCTAGTGAAATATTTTTACCATTGTTTTTCATTTGGGGTTTGATTGTTGGGGTTTTTTTTTTGGGGGGGGGAGGGTTTGTTTGTTTGTTTTTGTTTGTTTGTTTTTTACTGAAACAACCAAACTCTTCTACCTTAGACAAAACTCTGCATAGCAAAATTAAGGTGTATTGCTAAAGAAGATATCTGTTTCACACTTGAATTCAGATAGCGCAGAGAACGAGAGAAGATGGGCAGTTCCTGGTTTTAAGCACATGCCAAGATGCCACTAGACTGATGCTCTTGATATTCAGAAGCCAATGCAGTTACATGTTCTCACTGCAAGAGCCAACTTCCCTGTTACCTATCTAGTCGCATTCAGCTTAGCATGAATACACCTACATATACTTTCTTCTGTTATTCCACAACGTTTCAGACAGCCTCTACCCAGCCATACATCAGGATTTAACTCTACCTGCTGTGGACCCACAAATACCATGTCCTGCTCTATCTAAACATCCACCTTCACAAAAATAATCTGACAAATATCATTATGCTTTCAACTGATTAAAATCTCGCGCCTGCTGGAAAAACCTTCAAAAACATCTGCAAACACTACCATAGGACTACATCTTTCTCAAAGATTTCTTCTCAAAAGGTTTAAGCTCCAGACCTTACAGAGCCATGGCATTACAGCTGATGGCACTCACCATGTTTTCATTGGCTCATGTTACTGACTTTTGCATTTGTTTGTTGTGTCTTCTATACTAGTTGATAATATTTTTGGTGTAGGATCACCTGTTATAAACAATCTCTACTAATAATAACACAGTGTCACATAATATTGATTTAACAGAATTAAAGTTAACAATATGCATCAGTGTCAAGCCGGTACCTCTCAGTACTGGAAAAGATCTAGAAGGTAGCAACAATTTAGTTTGTTTATTCAAAAGTCTTCATTGTGCCACACTAGTTTTGAAGCGTAAACAGATTGACCACACCAATGATTTCCTCTCCAGCACTAAGATTATATTCTAGTGAGGTGAGCTCTTTAATGACACCAAGCAGCAAAGCAGCACAACATCCAACTGATCGAGCTCTAAACCTTAGGGATCCTTTAGCACCAATGCTCCCTTCAGTTAAAAGTCATAAAAATTGGAATCAAAATTAAGGATTGAAATTAATAAGAGCTGTTAGTTTTCCTACTGCCCAGAGAGCCTGTGAATAAAGAGATGTGGAGAACACGCAAGGTGGGATTTGTGCTAATGAAGGGATGTACTCAAGCATGAAGAAGGAGCACAGAAAGCGATTTAATAGTGAGAGGGGGGAAAAAATCTGCCTTAAGACATGGTCATGGGCAATATTGGGGCTCTCTGTCCTTTAGTCACTGGGCCCTAGCTAACAGGGCAGATGCAGAGGTTCCAAGTCCTGGAATTGACAACTGCCCCATGGGGTGTGCTGCTGTGGGACTTACCTCTCCAACTACGGGCAAAAAATTAGCAACATCTATCCAAAGCTGCCAAATACGAATTTGTAAAGTTCATTAACTAACGTAAACTAACAGGTGACTAGTATTTCCGACATTCTGGGTGAGCTGCCATGGCACAGACTGAGTAATCTCCTTAGCGTGACAGCGTCCGGGTTGGGATTGATGCCCAGTATTGCAGACCTTAACCTGAAGTTTACCCTTTCCTATACTAGCCATTTCCTGCTCCTTTGTTAATTTTCCTGGGCTATGACAGAAAGCTATCAGGATAACATTATAAGGAATAAACAGCAATACCTTCAAGAGTTACCAGTATGTTACCCATAGGAAGAAATGTCAGCCTCTTCGGGAGCATAGTGGCAACAAGGAGCTCCACCAGCAGAGCCATACAAATCTCTCCAAGGTGACAACAGAATGAGTACATCTATTTCTTGGCTGTCCTCTACATAATACCTAATGGGTGCTGCTGTGTCTAAGACCTTCTGCAGTTGATGCTACCATTTGGATTGAAATGTTTATCTACATAGAAAGGATGTCTTAAAAAATAATCCATTAACATGACAATTCGTAAATGTATGAAGCCTGTAAAGAGAGAAACAATTCCTTCTCCTTTACTTATATATTACTCCATATATTTAGCTGATACAAGGACACACACATGTGATAGACCTGACTGCAATGTTCTCATTTAGGCTCAAGTCTCACAACTTCATGAAATAGTTTATTATTTTCTTCTTCCCATCAACACGCATATTTTTATGCTACTAGGAATGTACATCGAACCCTGGTGAAGAAAGCAGTCCAATAAAAAAATAGCACTTAAATTAATCCAAATACAGACAATTCCATGCACTCTGCCTTGCACTGCTTTCCTCATCCCAGTCATAAATGAGTGGCTGGATCCGTGTCTGCCCAAATCTCACAAAGCTCCATTGCCTTGCAGGCAAAACTTGTTAGGCGTACAAATTTTTAATAAGCTATTACACCATATCCATAACGGGAATAGAGATGGTTTTACTATTCTAATTATCTTTTTAAAGTTTCACTGTTAATAATAATTTAGCTTAGCAATTAAGGAAGTCTTAAATATCAAATTAACTATCATACAGAGTTTCTCCAGAATTAATCCTCTGTATTACAGGTGCATCAATCAGTAGTTAAGCAAGTATTAAGTAACTACAACATAACGAGTAGCTCCAAGCTGTTTAATTTCTTAAGTGTCAGTGAACAAAGGTGAATGTTTTACAACTGACTCATGCAAGTAATCTCACTGGAGATGAAAGCTCTTTAAACACTATTTTTTATTAGATCACTTCTTCACTGGGTTTACTTGATGAATACCCTTAATTTGAAGTATTTGCTAATTAGTCCAGTCAAGGACAGTGCTGCATTCATTCCTACCCTTTACTCAACAAGAACTATTTTTGGTCTCTGAAAACTTAGATTAAAAAAAACAAAATTATTTCTTTCGAAAGGGTAGTGTGTTTCTCCCATAAATTCTTTAAGTAGAATAAATGGATATTAAAACAGTTTAATGCTACAAGTGCTAATTCTAAATCCATTCCAAAGTAGGACCTCAGCTATGTGATTAAATTAAGAGAAAGAAACAAAAATACAACATTATTTGTAGGAAAAAAATAAATGTACTTGTTGTTACTGCAACTTGACTGTGTCTTTGATTAACGCAGAGAAACTCCAACCGTTTCCAACCCTTGTTTCCGTACGGTTTACGGCATAGGAACAAACCCTCATTTGCACCATCATAAGATCAGGTAGAACCTTCAGGAGCAGCAAATTATTTCCCCATTTGCAGCTGAGGCCAGATGCGATACGCAAAACCAAAGAGGGGAGATGCCTGTGCCCAAGACTAGCAGTCGGGCAGGTAAACGTACAAGAAGAAAGAAACGTTGAACCCATTTAAATAAATAAGAATCTTTGGTTAATTACTTGGCAGTAGCCAAACACTCAGGTCTTCTTTTGTCTGTGCTCTTTTCATGTCAGCGGGACTATACAAAGTTCCAACCTGGTTACTTCAGACCCTGAACAGAACAGTTATGAATGTACCATATAATGGGATAACAGCTAATGCACATAATCCGCGAGTAACAAAATAGGCAGAGTAAAGGAGATCTTTCTGTTCTGCCTGTAAGAAACCGCAGGGATGCACTGCGCCGCTTGCTTACCAAAGAGATGCCAGTGAAGTCTTTCTTAGAAAGATCTTTGGTTCTTAAAAATTGCACTACTTCAGCAGTAGACTCACAATGAAAAGAGAACACTCATTTGCATCAGCTTTAAACATCCGTGTTCTAGTGCTACAAAGCCTATGGCTGATAAAGTACTCTTTCTCCTCAGCAATAATTGTAATGAAAATGCAAAGATCTGGCAAGATATTTGCTTCTGAAATACTTCTCTATTACCATGGAGAATTTGGAATATCCACCACTGCACTGGAACAAAATGAAGATAAAGGAGCTTGAATGCTACTATTATTGTTAGGATTTCTTTCTTCTTTTTTAAAGGCTCCATGGATTTCAAAAGGATAAGAATTAATCACAGAAATAAATCAAATACTGCTGCCAGTAACAGAGCAGGAAGACATGTTAAATAAAAACAATAAACACAAGTGACTACACATTAAACACACACACACATATAATTAACATTTGGAAATTAACAGAAGAGTAAAGTACCCATGGGTGTCGTCAATGACAGAGAAAACTAGAGGACAATAGCAACAAAAAAAAAATAGAACCTGCCTTCTAAAGTCAAAGTTTTTTTACCTTACTGTTTTTAAGTGGTCTTCTCAAGTCAAGGCCTGAGTTCTTACACAAGGAATTACCTTGCAATGACTTCACTTTTGGTGACCATTCTAGTAAGTAGTTCACGAAACCAAGAGTAAGAGACAGGGAAGGGTGGGAACCCCTGAGAGAAGCTTCCTTCACCCTGTAGCATCGCTGCACATCCATGCAGCAAGTTCATGGCCTGCCTGACCTTCTTCCCAAAATGATGCTTTGGAGATGTGGGTTACAGGATTCAGCGCCAGGGCAAAGGCAAGGGGAAAATAAATAAATAAGTAGAGCAAGCAATAACGGTTACTTGAATTAGCCCCATTTCACCTCTTTCCCTAGGGAAGGTGACATGATTTATCATCCCATTTTCTAACACCTTGCCCTGACCACCTCTCTCCAGCAGACCTAGGTGAGGGCACATGGGTGTTTATCCACTTCCCCTGCCAGCACACTCAGTGACCAGGAGCCCTCTGTGCCTGGGGAAAATCACTTTGTGATCGGCCAAGTGCTCATCCTCAGTGACCACTGAAGCTCTAGCTGCGGACAGCCTTGACTTCTGGAGCCATGGGATCCAGCTGCATTCCTTCATTCCACTCATTCCTGGATCTCATTATCCACCCAGGCAGGTCTGCATCTGAAATGAGGGAGCAGTTGCACTACTACCCTTAGATAACTTACTGATTTTTTGGCAGACTTGTTGCAAGACACAGTTAAAATCTGACTACTACAACATTTTTGGCTTCAAAATAATAGCTGCTAAACACAGAAGTTACATTGTTAAAAGTGAGGAACATAGTTTTCTGATTGATAAAGAAAAACTGAAGCCTCTATTAAAAAAAAAAAAGCTATAAGGACAGATAACAAAATTTTATAGAAAACTAAAAATATAGATGAAGTCTCAATATAGACAAGATTCTAAAGAAAACGGGGCTATTCTGTGGCTCCAGTTATGTCAAAGATACAGTATGGTGGCCCTTCTCATTGACAGCAAAGTCCAGCCTTACAGAGATAGCCCTTCCCACCCAAAACAGGCACACAAGAAAGGAACCAAGTCCTAGGACCTGCCTGGATGCTCCAAACCTATTGAAAGCTTTGATAGCAACATCCAATGCAGGCCACTTTCAGAAAATAAAGCCACTGTCACGATAAGATTTAATGCAAAGCAGCCTGGAGTAGAATTTATGTTCCTCAAAAGAAAGTAAATCCTCCAGATGAGAGACCACCAGATCATCACACCACTGTGTCATCATCCCGCCAATGTTTTAGAAAGCCAGGGGAGCCAGACAAAACCTATCAGCCTGTAACACAAACACTCCCTCAAAAGTATACCTTAGGCTTGGACTCAAAGTTGTAAATTTTTCTGACAGCACTATTCACATATTGCAAGAGACCTAATTCCAGCATCCAACAAGATAAAACTAAATTTCAAAAGTTTAGGTGTGCACAAGCTGGCACTTACGAAACTACCACTGGTTGAGTTTAATAACTTTGTGGGAAAATTACTTTTAGGGGACTCATAAGACAAGAACATTGAGCGGGATGCTACTGACAGGCATCCACTGTGTAAACCCACAATGCTGTATTTATAAAGCAGTTTTACAAAGGGTGTATCTTTCAGAACACATAAATTAAAGTCACCAGATGGAAACTACCCTGCTGTAACTTTCACATAAGTCTATACATTAACATCTGTTAAATGGATTCAAGACTACCACAATGTTACATAAACTTTTGCATTTTAAAAGTTGTGGTAAATCATATAGCTATATTCTACTATTCTTCTTCACGTGACTGGCGGGAAGGGAAGGAAAAACAAAAACCACATAGCAATTTAGAAAGCGCTATCAGCTAATACAAGGGAAACTCTTCCCCAAAAGAACAAAATTTCCAGAAAGTAAACCAGGGGTCTTGAGAGAGGTGAAGAACAGAGAAATGCAACCGATGTCACTGAACAGGAGCAAACACTGTGGTGCCCCACAAATCACAGTATCTCCAAAAACTTTGCATTTATTACATACATTGGGCTGTTCCTGTTGAATACAATTCATAGGAGATCAATCGAACCTCTCACTGTCCCATTCCCTCCAGAGTGCACCTGTCATCTGCAGGCTCCCATATGCAAAGGAGGGATTCTTAAATAATTTGGAAGATTTGTATGATGTAAAAGCAAATAATTTCCTCAAGCACAACAGAAGCTCAGCTGTCATCCCACTATCCCTTTAGATAAAAATCAAACCTCAGTTTAGAGCGACAAATAAGAAGATAAATATTTTGATATAGCAAATCTCAAGAATGTGTTTTGCAAAAACAATGTCCTTTTTTTTTTTTTTACATTACTCTACTTTGAAAATGTAATTTCAACAGAGCTGAATTTGATAATTTGATGCAGGTAGAAGAAATACTGACTATTATGTAGGCTTCATTCAAGAGATGCTTAATTGCACATTTCAGCACACTGCAATCATTGCTGGCAGTTACCAGCAACATGGAATTACAACTGGAACACAACAGCCATTGCCAACTGCAGTAGACAGGTTCCTTAACCATTCCCTTATTTATATAACACGTTTCTCATTTCCCCAGATGACACCAATGACAAAATTCACACATTCACAGAGGGCACATCTCAAGTCTCATTATTCTTCACTAGGCATTCAGAAACATGAAGCAGGAGCAACGAGATTTGTCTTGGAATTGGTAATAACTTATCAAAAGCCCAGTTTTCAGTTCAGTGTAGCAACGTCCATAAAAACAAGTATTGGTAAATCATTCAATATAGGGGTAACTTTATCTACAAACCAGGGAAAATGACAGCTTCTCCCCCCAAAAAACCCAACAAATGACTTGGAGAATACATTGTTATATTCAGATCTTGACAGCTATCACATGGAAATTAATGTTTCTAGCTATATATAGTATATTGTGAAATATTCGGCTGTGTTTCTATTGTGCACAACAATAACTCAAACTGCCTCATTTCTACATTCTTTTATAAGCATTTTATATGCTTGGGGAGGGGGGGAACTGAAAAATAACTTAAGAAGGAAAAAGCTTAATCATTAACTAAGAGCAAGCCACGTTGACTGTCCCAATTAATCAATGTCTGTAGGAGTGGCAAAGCAAATCTAATGCAACGCTTCTGTTTCAGAATCCATTATTCTACTCACCAGGTTTCTGGTTTTTAAATGAAGAAATACACAGACAGACAGATATTTGTTATGATATTAGAATATATTTTTGGAGTGGCAGTAAACAACAGTATCTTTCAGCCTACTAAAAGCAATCCTTTCTTTACAATACAACTTTCTTAAGCGAAAATTTAAAAGCTATTAATAAAGTAAATTTCTTCGAAAGAGCAGATTGCCATGTAAGCTTGGTTAAACGTTTGTGAACCACTGAACACACAGCCTATTTCATACCCTTCCATCTGCAAGTGAATTTGGGGACCACAAGAAGGTAGATCTGTTAGCACCAACCTACTCTCAAGCATGCTATAAGCATTTGCTGGTCACTATTCCTAATGTAAACAGAGATTTGCATCTACCATGGGATTCTGTATCAAAAGGTAGCCAAATCTCAAATAGAGTCACTTACTTTAAGACACACAGGTTCCAACATGGACACTTTGGAAGGGCAAGCCTCCCATCCTATGACAGATGGGCACATTGCCCTTCTTGACTGCCTCTGAAGGGCAGTTTCTGGTGGATCTATCATCCTTCACTGAGGAGATACTGGAAGCCTCAACAAGCAGCTTTAGTCTGACAAAGCTGAAGTTGCACGCTCTAAATTCAACCATAAGTCCTAGATGCCTCTGGAGAGCCAAATGAAGAAATACCTCAATCATAACAACCCTGTCCCCACATGAAGCAAATACTGAGAGAGAAAACTTCCAGCAGATGAGAGCTTGCAGGTGACTCCAAAACTCACCACCACTTCAACTGAAAGGACTGCTGGTTCTGACAGCAGTAGGAGAGGGAAAGAGCAAGCTCCATTCAGAGTGTCTTTGGTGAAGCCCTTCCCTGCAGTGCACACTTAAACGTTTCTCAAGGATTTCCCATTTTAGCAAGGAGCCCATTTTATTTTACATAGGAAATATTTTATTTTCCTGTAAATCAGGAGGTCATCTACAAGAAGTCTTGGTGCTATTAGAAGGTAAAGTTCTGTCAGCCTTACACTAGCAGTCCTTCTGGTCTCCAAGGAGCTAACCAGAGGAATGAAGACAACTGGATTTTGTAGCTAGGTCTTCATGCATGCACACACTCAAGTTTCTCAACAACTACATTTTCTAAGCCTACATCTTCCCCTTGTAAAGAACCATTCTTATTCCCAAGAAATCTTACTTTAAGTAATATTTTCATTAACATAAAACCTGTAAGATTATTTAGGTGGGCTTTGCTCACATAGCACAACTCTTATTAGTTCTGCCATTTTTAAGTAATTTTTTTTTTACTCCTGTTCTTTGCTTAAGTACAAGCATCTATTAGTAGCTGGAATAGATGTGGTATGTCTACAGTTTTTAGGCTGTTTATGTGCTCCCACCAAACTACTTCAGATGGCTTCTCTATCCTTTTTAACAGTCTATGTAAACATCAAGTACCTTTCCCCTGACTTTGGTCAGACAAAGCAGCTAATTTTCGTCTTTTTAAAACTGTGCCACAACAGAAAGCACTCTAAATTAATACTAGACGAAGCACCCCTTTATTTTTAAATTATATGAACAGCGAGCAATGCGTATGTTTACAAATGAGTTTCTAGAGTTTAATTGACTTCTTGACGGAGGCTGGTACAAAACTGTTCTCTATTAAGTTGTCCTTTAGCCCACTTCGCACCATAATTTATCGCTAGTTCTTTTCCTTGGAGTACTATGCTAATACCATTGTCTTATATTCCTTTTTACGGAGCTACATCCATGTAAAGTGCCTAATTATAGACTGCAGAATGTCTTGATTTCCTTATTTCCTTGGCAAAAGGCAAGTTTTTTTGTTAGATGTTTAGTGTTTACCCTGTGTCACTTTCAATATAGATTTTAATTTACACAAATAGAAGCTCTTTCTTATTTATTCTGGGCCTCATTTTCTGCTTGGTTATACCAATGTAAATGAAGAGTAATTTAATTAAATAAAATACAGTTACAGTGATGGAAAATTAGCATAATTCAAAGAAAAGCCAGTCCACTGTTAGTAATAATTTCTTTTATAAATTCCAGATTCTCATGCTCACATGTCCTTTATAGAACCAAAGCTGTAATAACAATGATACATTTTCACAGAAAAAAAAAAAATAGCATTTTCCTGCTCATACAAAGGGCTGCTTTTTTTTTTTCTTCCAGAGGGAATGTAGCTGGGCTGCATTTATTTTTCTATTTGTATAGTAGTAGCCACAATTAATAATCATAATATTATGGTGTATTTATAGAAAAGACTGTTTGCACATACAAGTCCTCAAAGCATCAAAAAAAGCACATTCATTTTTATAGCACTGAATCTCTGAATGAGAAACTGTCTCCCTCCATCAGTTTCAGGCAGCCTTGCTGCATCAAGAAAAAAAATATAGTACTTCAATGTTTGTTTTAAAAAATATATACACACGGTGTGAGCAGCGGAGGAGAAAAAGAACATTTAGATGACAACAGACCAAACCAGCACTTTTTGAATTAAGTTTGGTTTTAGTTATTTACAGTATAGCATCAGGAATATGGTTTTGCAACTAGATTATTTTATATATTAGTTTCTATGAAAAACAACTGAAATATCTCAACTTAATGATTGCAAATTGAAAGAGATATTCAAAATTCAATTTATTTGCCCTAGCATGAAGACTCAAGTACCATTTTTCTTTTGTGCTCACCAGTAAGAGCATCCTGTGGATTTCCAGCTGTCACGAGCAGGAGAACATTACTGCCATCATTTATAAAACAAGAATCTCTCTTAAGGCTTTCTAATGAAATTGCCTGTTTAAGACTTTGATTTAAACCGATGGAGGGGAAAAAAAGGAGGGGAAAAAAAAGGTCTTGCTTCTACTCCCTTCTCCTCAACCCTGCCCTGATGGATGGTGTTGCTCATGGGTGTAACAGATCTGACAGACTTGGAACAACCGCTACGTCTGGTGACAGCGATTTATTTCTGCAAGCAACTTTAAAGTTCAGACATACCATTTTTAGATAGCAGCAACCAGTTAATTTCTACAACAATAAATAACGAATGCTCAGAAGAACTAGACTTCGCTCAGACTAAAAGTCTGTGGGACTTTGCTCGTCCCTTACACATCCCTGTCCCGTGGTGGCTTTGGGTTCCTCCTCTGCCAAACAGACTGCAGGCAGACTTAGACACTACCTCCTCAGAGGACAAGATGTTTGGTTGGGTTTTTTGGTATCCACACAATATATACAAGTTTATATGTACACCCGTCACATAAAGCATGGTAATAAACAAATAACCATGGTAATAAATGACCTGAGGAAGGAGGAGACAGGAAGGTGCCGTGTAAGAGGAGAGCGAGCGTTGAGGCTGGTGACCAGCAGACGTGGCCACGTGCTTTTAAGGCTTCTCAGTCCAATTTTTAGGAGCTACTTTCAGCAAGGCACCAGGATTTTTCTATTAGCAGATAAGAACTAAAGGTCGGACAGCATGACATAAATCCCTGAGGACAGATTATTGTTCATTTGTTACAGAAACCTAAAAGGAGGGCTCAGCTCCAGCCTTTGGCGTCCTACCGAGTAGGAGTATTGAATTTACACAACTCCTTCCCTACACTGTAAAACGTATTAAAATAAACATATGCACGTAGTCGGCTTCCTCCCCTCTTACCCGTCTCGCACACAACCTCAAAACAGTACTGAGCAGAAAAAAAAATAATTAAAAAAATAATAAAAAAAAACCAACCACACAATAAGAGACACCTTTATCAGCCTCAGCCATCTGTGTTCCTTTCGTCGGATCCAAGTCTGTTGGCAGGCATGTGTGCAGCTCGCTCCTACCCCACATCATCCTGCCCTGCAAAGAAAGGCCCACTCCCTCTTCCTCCCCTCTCCAACCCTCCCCAGCCCAGCCGCCGGCTGCCGACCGCGAACTAATAAGGTGTCGGCACTTAGGTTTAATTAATTACGATCACGGTGCGATCACTTAACCTTATTCTGCGTAACTGCAACCCCACTTGATAGCACGGCACGGAGAAATAAATGGATAAGAGCCCGGGCAACTTGCAGGGCATGACCGTAAGAATTACTCAGAGTTAAGAAATTCATATGTAAACTGTAATAATACAAGCTGACTCCTCAAAAGTTGGAAGTGCAGGAGTTAAGAGCGCTGTTACAGAGAGAAAACAGTGGAAAGAAAAACTCTACTCCACATAAGATCACCACCGCCATGAACTAGCTTCCAGACAATCTGACATGACCCTACTGGGGTTGAAAATCTGGATTTTCATTAATTTGTTCACTGAAATCATAAAGGCCCAAATTCTTTCCTCAAAGTAGACAGGCATAAAAAACTTTATTAGGCAATTTTCAAAGGGAATAGAATCGTGCTCAGAAAAAAAGTCATCTAAATACACACAGACAAAAATGCAGGTCTCAAAAGAATAAGAGTGCAATAAACTACCGAGTTTGCCTTCTGTTTCTAAACAGCCTTGTAATTGCAACATGTCTTCATATTTCAGACAGCATGACATTTTGATGGATTAAAAAGATTTGTTGTATTGAAAAGAATAAAGACTGTGGGATGGGGAAAAGGACCAGGCAATCTTAAGTGTAATATAGAAGAAAACCCCTATGGAAAATTCAAGCTTTAAGCACATATACTACAGATGTGTACCATAGCTCAGGCATCTTATTTATTCCTCAGAACTATTTCAGTACAATTCTCTTAATTTATCAAAAATGATCCGAAAAGGAGTTGACATGAAAAGCCCTCAGCTCAGTTTTCTCTCTAGCTCTCCATGGAACAATTTATCTCCTACTACACTGCAAGGGAAACACAAGCACATATTTCCCCCTGCACAGTGCCTGTGGCAAACCCACACCTTTAAAGTTAAGTTTTAGAAAAAGCTTAAATAGTGCTTTTTCTATCTTAATATACATATATGCCCCATCATATGAACTTGTTTTTTTTGCTTTCCCCAATTGCTTCAGGATGCTAAACATCAAATTGTTGTTTGGATAGCCAATTGTTATTACTGAATTTATTTCAGTACTATCCAGTGTTGGATGCTATTTAAAACAATTTGGTCCAAGCAGGATATAAATTCTGAACATAGCTTAAAAAGAAGACTACAGATCTGGGTAGGTTAAACATCACATACACTTTCTTAGAATCAATAGTCTTCTCCTGGGTTGTATTTCAAGAACTGTCACAGCTACCAAAAATAAAAGTTTTGCCTAAGAACCTGAAGAAGACTAGATCTTACAATTTTAAGTTAGTATTTTACTCATTCATATTCTAGACAAAAGCACATCTTGAAAAGGCCTCATAAGCATTAAAACTGAGTATCCTCCAAAGGAACCCTTACAGAAAAATCTTGAATGGTTTTACAACTAAAACTAACACTCACTAGGATAACTCGCTGGGTGAAGAGTTGTCTTTTGTTCATTCTTCACTTCATAGTAGATGTTAAACTCGCATCAGCAGCGATATCAGAGCAGAGAGAAAAATCCTTTCTTCGTGTTTCAGCTCTACTAGAAGATCCAGATCAACTACATGAGGCTCTTAGGAATTCGCTTCCCTCTCATGGCCACTATGGGGAACCCAAACTTGGCCAGGGGATGGCCACCTCCAGGCCACAGGGTAGAGAGAGGGAGAAGGTGATTCATTCACTGCAAGATGATGTTTTTCTCCAAAAGAAGGAGCCCCAAAGGCTCCTTCCATCTGTCTGAGCCTCAGAGGCTGCTGAATGTTTTCACCATGAGCACACCCTTCTGTCTGTAGAGCTGGATGCCTGGATGACTACACTAAATATAGTAGAACCCTTATACACTAATTGAAGGTCACTATGTCCATAGTCCAACAGCCTATTAACAGTGTGTATGACCGAAGACTGCAGAATATGAAATGCTAAAGCAAACGCTTGTTTTCATTATTTTTTGCATGGCTGTTGGCACATAAATTACCACTTCATAATAGGCTCTTTGAAATTCTTTTGCATTAACTAAGGCAACTACATGTATTTTTACAGTGCAATCATAGCTATCAGTTTCCATCTGTTCTACTGTCCTTTTGGTATGTTATTGCTCTGAGGAAGTAAACAAAAATAGATCACTACAAAAACAAACCTGGGTGACAGTCTAGACTAAGGGTCTAATTAAAAATAAGATTTATTAGAATAGAGAGAAACATCGTAGTAAAACAAAGACACAGTTTCTCTAACGTATCTGGTATTATTCTTGGCAAAGTGAAGTAAGGCTATAAATTCACTGAAACAAATCAGTATGGTACTGATGTAGTGATGTACCATACTGATCTGGCATCACTTTTCCTGAGAGTATGTTAGGAAAACTCCTTGTTTTACTTCAATTTAAGTCACTGTAAATTTCTTTTCTAATTAGAACCCCAGAGTATTAGGGCTTGTCTACACACAGGTTTTACACAGACACAATTACCGGGGTAAGAAACCAAACTGACTTAACAGTAATGCTAGTCCCTAGTCTAGACACAGTTAAAACAAACTATACCAGTAGAACTATGTCATGGTAAGGGGTTGCTTTGATATAAATTAAACGGGCACCTTGTTATTGTAGGGGTGGGAAGTGGCCCTTGGAGTGGTGGTTCAACAAAATCCAACCTTGGAGAAGACTCAGAGGAGACGGGGACAATGTCTGGAGCCTCCTTCTGTCAGTCAAAAAGGTACCAACATCCTCTGGAAGAGATGCAGTCTCAAGGTTCAAGATATGCACAGGAAATGGGAAAAAACAAGAGCAAAGTTTTCAGGAGCCAACGATGATTGTAGTCTTACCCCAGTAAAGCCAGTGGCAAGAGCTGGAGACACCAAGAGGGCAGACGGGCTTTGGTGACTATCTTCTGCGGTTCTCCTAAATGAACAGCCCCCAGTTCCTCCACCTAACACTAACACGTGTTAAGAAACCTGCACTCCCGCAGCTCGGGGGGGTGGTATCATTTTACATGGAAAAGGACTCGCTTATTAACATCACTAGAACCCTAGAATCATTTGGAGATTTGTATGAAGAATCTAACACTTAGCAAAAACAAGCACACATGAAAATTGTGCTCTGGTTTTTGGCTATTATTTCCAGAGTTTACATTAGAGATGCATGAAAAATAATATTTTCCATAATAAAGAATGTTGTTTTTAAAGCCTTGTGATTTTTAACATAAAAATTATGAAGTGACCTCACATGCAAAAATGCCCAGAGGCTGCTAAAATAGCAAAGAATGAGAAATTCTAGATATTAAGAAAACTTAGCAAAGCAGAATCATTAAAGAAATTAGAGAGGATATAAAAAAAAAAAAAAAAGAGACAACTTTGAACCAAAATCCACAAATTGGTTTGGAACAGTTTTCGACAAGGCACATTCATCTCCCACTCTAGTTCAAGGAGAATTTAGAGATCCCTTTTCAGATCAGTGCAAATGACAGCAATAACTTAAATAATTACACTTTTCTCAGAATTAGTAATATCAGCACTAGGAAGAAAAAGAACCTGGCTCTGGAGCTGGGACAAAGCAGCAGATTTTCATTGTTTACTCAAATGTTTCATAAGTAGTTCCCTTTGTCAAGCTACAATTAGTGTGCCATGTATCATTAAAGAATGAAACAATTTATAAATAGTATGAATACAAAGAGTACCCCATTGTTCTTATTTGTAATGGTAAGTATGAGACGTGCCAGATAAGACTTCTCTGAAGTGGGTTTTCAAATTCTCTCACTAAATTTAAAGCCCCCCACCATTAGCCAGCTTGGTTATAAAAGCAACACCTTTAGTGTTTTGTCCCACAAAATCCATCCCTTTCCCTCTCTCAAAGAGATGTTAGATCTCGCCCCGCATCCCTGAAGAGGTACCCAGCCTAAAGAGCACCAGGGATGCATCGTGCTCCTATGGCTTGAGCAGCATCTCCTACAAGGTATTCTGTCATTCCTGCTTAGCAGCATCTTCCCTTCCTCAGTCCGGGCTTCTGGAGCTCTGCACCAGATACACGCAAGAGAGGAGACAGTTTTTGAGTACATCCATCTCACTCCTAGGTCCCACAAGGAACCCATGAGGTGCACAGAGCTAGCTCAGCCACAGTAACTAGCCTGGGCTGAGTCAAAAAGCACTACATAAACAAATTACATCATGCAGCCATGGTTTTATGGCCATGGTTCACACTGAGTCAAAGTCCTATCATTTCCTTTCCAGGAGGAGAGGGCCATTCATTTTGCCTGTCTTCCTTAACTTCTAGATCTTTACTATGCCAAAAGCCTGCACTGTCCAAAATCCCCATATCTTGCCTAATTAAATAACACTTTTTTCCTAGACTATGGATTCGGGAGATAAAAGTTTCCCCCAACCTGGAAGTCCAAGCTTCCCAATAGTGCCAGTCATGAAGTGTAGCACAGGAAGCCGCTATGAACGTAAAAATGGAAAAGAAAACTCAGTGCCTCTTATTTCCCTGCCTGGAAATGAGGACAATCACCCCTCTCTTGAGGGCATGTTAACATTCAACAGGTAAAAAGTGCTACTAGGATCATTGATCTGCCTCTCCAAGTATTTCCATTTTCAAATCAACACCCTCAACAAACCTTTCATTTAAAGTTTGCAAATGAGGGAAGCATATACCCTTCTCTCTCTTCCTTGGAAACTATGAACTTATTTAAAATATCTGAAAGATGTTTAAATGAACAAGCAGTTCACCTCCCAAACAGTTACCCTCTCATTTGCCATACACGTTAGCGTCACCGGTCCCTAGCAAACCCACTGCTCCTTTCAAGGAAGCCATCCACTGAAGGGTTAAACATGCAAACTACAGATCCTGTCTAATTCCATTTAATCCCTAGTAACACAGCAGAGAAGATGAGGTATTGTCTCTGGGTTCCTATTATTACTGCCAGCCGAGAAACAAGGTACAACATATAACCACCAAAAAATAGCCCACAGCATACGATCACCGTTTTGGGAGGCAGGATTGAATAAAGTCACATGTTTTTCAAGCAATGCCAACATGCATTAGTCATTCTATATTAAATATAAAATCATGATGGTGAAACCCTCAGCCTTGCCCGAAGAGGTTAAAAGAGAATTTATGCTGGAGAGCCAAGAGACAGGAGCTCAGCAATCTCTGACATTTCTTCTTTCAGCAGAAACACATATAAAAGCATAAAGTGGCAAACAGAATGGCTCCCTTCAGGACACCTAACTATTTTTTTTTCCCTTTATCGGAGAAGAATACTGCAACACCTAACAATCAATACAAGAGGGGAAAAACTGTTTGAATGTGTTCTGTGATCAGTCATAATGTCAAATAACCCGGTTTGTCACCGTAGATGAGACACAAATAGGCTAAAAGTCAAGAAAAAAAAAAAAAGAGCTTTCAAATTAAATAATAATTATCTAAAATTACTCAACTGAAAAATACAATGGAATGAGCACTTGGGTTTTCCTTGAAAATCTCAAAGTATTTGGTACTTTGAACATAATAAAGCTGTACCTCACAACTTGCTCTTATTCTGACAGCCCCATCACTACCACTTTTCTCTCCGTATAGTAATAACAAGCACAGAAACATACACAAATATGAAACCCAGTGCCAAAACAATATAATCCCCAAACTGTAAATAAACTGTTCTTTGTTTTCTAAACTCTTTGCTGTTGCTTTACTGAAAATATAAGGTAACCCTTCAGTTTCAAGGCACATCAGCTGCTTTAGGTTCAGAAGGGGATTCCCCACAGCCTGCCATTGCATGGCTCTTCCCTTGGTCTCTTCAGAAAAGGGCGACAATCCCAGTAGCCACGCAATCAGTGGATCTATAGTCTGATCTTATAGGGCAAACCCCACCGACAGAGGAGAAAGACTTTTTCAGTTGAAGCACTGGGTGGCTTTTCTCAATATAGTTGATATTATAAATAACAAAACAAAAAACAACAAAAAATATTAAAAAAGAGAAAGTAGAGTTCAGTGATGGAATTTAGAAAAAAAAAAAAAATCACACCATTTCCTAAGGACAAGGATTGATTCACTTCTAGAGTAAGTGGTTTCACACAAGCCTGCTCTTCTTTTATACTGCCTGCTGGCTAGACAAAGCCTGGCCACTGTTTCGAAGCTGTAAATATCTCTATTTCACACCACGTATCCGCCACCCAAAACTATTCCCAAAGTCTACACTAGACAAAAGATCCATTAACTTTCTTGCTACTGCTGCTCTCTTCATCAATCTCAGCCAGCAAATTTAAGGCTGGGTGGCTCCAAGTTCTCAGTGGTTCGCTCGCATGCCACAGCGCAATTAAGATGATGTCTGGCATCAGGGCAGAAGGCGTAGTGGGCAGTAAAGAAGAATGGAGAAGCTATTAAGCATATCCCATTACTGGGTTTCCCCCCTCCCTCCCCTTTTCTTTAACCAGATTCAGAAAAAAAAACAACCCGACATACTCTTCATAAGCGAAGAAAGAAAACCAAACCACAATACTCAAACTTTTTTTCCCCCCCACAAAGAATCCAGAAAACAAACAAACAAGACTTACATCCACACAGTTTATTTGCTCAGAAAACTGTCAGGTATAGGGCTACCAGACCTATTAGTTTTTTGTCTGCATGCCTGCATCGATGCTTTACAATTTACTAATCATGGGGGAATCTAAAAATCAGTCAGTCTTCATCGTGCCTTGTATATACCAAAGAAAAGTTGAAGAAATTATGTGCATAGGAACACTTAAGTTTTGTAGCTTTATATATTCTACAAGGTCACACACATTCATTATCCCTCGTCATTGTTCTGGTTATACCAACGCTCAAACCAACGCCTTTAAAACCAGGAGCAGAATAAAACATTAAATGTTCTGAATTACACATTCGACGCACAAAGACTTTAGCATCAGTGTGTTTTAAGGTGGGTTTCCAAAAATAAGAGATAATATTCACATACTCAGGTGCTGGTTGTTTTGTTTTGGTTCTTATGAAAGAAGATTGGCAGTAAACTCTTAAGACCGGAATGTGTGCACTCAATACATCAAACCACTACCCCAGCGAACAAAAAAGTTAACATCCAAAAGCAACATGGAAAAAAGCTGCATTGCTTATTCAGCACCCACTGACAGTCAGCTTGCACAAAGAATTTTACTGTAGTAGTTCAAGAATGGGACAGCAAAAGCCGTTCCAGAGAAATTAAACCGAGAGACTGCATATGGTCACATTTTTTAAAGTTGATAGCTGATAATAATTTGTAATATTTTTCTAAAGAAGCACACTAAGCTAATTAACGTTTGGGGGAAGAAGCATTTTAGAAGCTATAAAGATGCGACCAGTAATATGAAATCCTAGCTCCCAACTATTGCTTTCAATGTTCTTTACAGAATAAAACATTTGCTTTTAATTTCAGGAGTGGTTTGTATTCAACAATGTAAAATTTGTTTAAAGTTTCAATGGTTGTTCACATCCCTGCTCACCAAACACTCATATTAAATACTTCTACAATGAGCGAGAATATTGCAGCTATAGGATCTGCTATGAGTCCTTCTCCAGTCAAGAGACTCCTTGGTCATGTGGGCAGACCCAAAATTGAAGGATTGTGATCCAAATACCCACTGACAAAGGCTTAACCCTCAAAACAACTGTTTGTCAAGACGAAATATGATGTAATAATCATTGAAAAAAAATAATTGTACAGGTTTAATCTTTTACGAAGTACTAGCAGGGGTACAAAGACCTATATAGCAGGAATCTTCACGTAAAAATAGTGTGAATTATTTAAGCCACCAACACTACTAGGACAGGTCAATTACCAATACACTACTGCTCTTCAAAACATGATAATCAACGGCACGTAGCACACACACTAAGATGAGCTCTCTCATATGTGCTAAGAAATCTTTGAACAATGTGCAAACCCCCAGCCTAACAATTACTTTGTAGACTATCAGTCACTGCCTGTATAGGGGAGCAAGGTTACACACCTATACTTAAACTACAGTAAAACAACAAAAAAGTGGCTATGAAGAGAAAAAAGCTACAGCTGCCAAGGTAGACATAGAAATAGCACATCTGCTTAAATCAAAAATTAAAAAACCATCAACAAACAACAAGCCACCACAGCATCCTTGGTGGCTCAAAACTAAGACGTAATTCCCAAGAGGAAATATAGCTGGAGGTAACATCTGGGACGCACAGGGCAACGCAATGTTGAGGTAACACATTCAGCGGGTGAGGGAAATGGTTGAGCCACAACACACTAGCAGCATCCTCTGCTGGTTGACCCACTCACCAGTGCCAGCCCCAGACTTCCAGGAACTGCAAGTAAAATGGCTCATAGTGAAACGCAGAAGGCAGCTCCAGAAGATGGTGCAACTTAAAACAAACACAAGGCTCCCTTTCACAGTAGGCTTCTCAGTATTCCTGCAGAAGACAGCTGAATGGTGTAAACAATCACTTCTGACAGCTGAACAGTGTAAACAATCAATTCTGTGGCTCAATTACCAGACAGACCAAATAAAACACCTGCACTTCACAGCTGATGTTTCAAACCTGATTTCCACTCTTCGCTCCTCAAGCCAGTCACACAGAGAACATTTAAAGACCCTTAATTCAAGTCAAATGACTTTGTGATAAGGAAAGTTGCCAGATAAATTGTTTCACTTTTACCATCTGTCACATCCAAGAACAAAAACCAAACCATTTTCATACTTATCAAGGAGGGTAAAGAAGTAACCTAAATCGGAGATGCATGAGGAGACCTGAGGGACATGACCAGGTAGGGATGCCAAGCACATCCAAGACTTGAAGACACTAGATGAGCTGTTCAAAGATCAGTGCCCCACTGGCCAGTTCTCAGACAAACACTGACACAATGACTGTAGTGAAAGAACTTCACTTATAATTCACACAGGAATAGAAAGACTTAAAATAATTAGCGATTGCTAAAATGAGAAGGCATGCAAAACTCCCAAATGCCTGTGATTAAAGCTTTTAGCACCTGAAGTATTTAGTACCTAGAATTTATTTAACCAACACTGTGCCTACAGTAGCCAAATTTAAGCACTATGTCTAAGGCTCTCCTCTAATTTCTAGAGGTGGCTTTGAGGAAAACAGTTTGAGATATGCTAATTGAAAGAGTTATCTTTAACTGACCAGCCAGCAAACGTAGCTTTCAGGCCTTCTGCTGTGCACTACCCTCTGTAAAACAGCTAACAAAAAATACACGAAACGGCTTGGTTAGAAAGCAAACAGGTAAATAATTACTGAATAAAAGCATTACCTCTGCTCGTTGCGTGCGGGGCAAAACAGACGACTTCTCGATGGCATAAACATCCACCAAGTAGAGACGTGCTCCTTGCTCCCTGTCCAAAATGGCAGCCGTCTGGATGACACCAGTATGGCGCCCGATGGTGAAGAGGCGCCCGAGACTCTTATCTTCACACCGGACGGACACGATGTAATATTCCACCTGAGCTTCGGAGCCCCGCGGACTCGACGCTTCGATAGATATCACGTTTGTCCCGATAGGCTCGCCTTCTTTTAAAATGGTTATGTATTTCGGCTGAGTGAAGACAGGCCCATCGACCCCTTGCAGAATTATAGTCATCTCGGTGGTGGATTTCCTCCTTTCGGGGCCCAGATCCGTGGCAGAAACAATGAGATTGTATATGAGCTGAGAAGGCACCAAAGCTGACGCTACTCTTAAGTCTCCGCTGTAGCGATCCACAATGAAGGTTTCGGTATCTCCATTGATTATTTCATATTCCACTTCTCCGTTGGCGCCCTCGTCAGGATCAGCAGCAATAATCGTCGTCAGGATCGAACCGATCACAACCGAGGGGTCGGCAGCGAGAGCATTTTGCGATATGAACACGGGAACGTTGTCGTTTTGATCTGTCACCAAAATGGTCACGTTTTTCAAAGCAAATCGTCTGGACTCCACAGGAACGGCCTGATCAGTGGCTTTGACTGTTAACTCAAAGAGGTTAGCAAACTCACGATCTATTTCAGCATTGGTAAATATTGTCCCTCTCACTTCATCTATCCGGAAATGATTACCCCTTGGCATCTGTTGAATGATTGCATACGTTAGCTGCCCATTAATATCTGCGTCTGGATCATGAGCAGTCACAGAAATGACAGAGCTACCAACAGGAACGTTCTCAACAATAGATTTAAAGATGTCCCCCGGCGGAAAATTAGGAGGGTTGTCATTAAAATCCCTGACATGTATTACCACTGACATCGTAGATGACCGTGGTGGCCTTCCTTGGTCTTTTGCCGTTATATTTAGCTTATACAGAGATTGTGTCTCAAAGTCCAATTTCTTTGCAAGAAAAATACTACCGGTGTTGGGACTGATGCTAAAGGTCCCATGATTGTTGGTCCCTGTAATGCTATAGTGGAGGTCAGCATTGTCACCTGAATCAGAATCAGTGGCCGTGACAGATGACACAAGTTCACCGACTCTCATATTTTCCAAGACATCCACTAACAGGGTTGATTTAGGGAAGGAAGGGCTGTTGTCATTTTCATCCAACACATCAATGCTCAACATGCAAGTTGAACTTAGAGAAACTGCTCCCGAGTCTACCGCTTGGATGACAAGCGAATACGACGCAGTAGCTTCGTGATCTAGCTTGCCTACTAAGGTCACTTGGCCTGTGCTACTATCTATTGCAAACTGCTTTTCTTCATTTCCCTTGATTACAGAGTAGTGAATCAATCCATTAGCCCCTTCATCAACATCTGAGGCGGAAACTCTCAGAACCTGTGTCAGATTCGCTGCCAACTCTGATATAGTAGCTTGGTAGAGATCTTTCAGAAATTTGGGGGCATTATCATTGATGTCTTTCATATAGATTTGTACAGTTGCCTGATCCTTTAGAGGCTTTGGCAACCCCTGATCTGTTGCTATTACTGTGAGACTAAACACCGCAGCTCCCCTCTGTCTCATAAGAGCTTCTCTGTCAAACTGGTGAGTGCTTCTTATTTCCCCAGTTACTGTGTTCAGCTCAAAATCCGGCTGCATATGCTCAAAGGAGTACCTGACGTCACCGTTTGGCCCAAAGTCTTTATCTACAGCATTTATTTTACCTACATATGATCCACCTCTCTGCTCCTCCTCAAAATAAAATACATAGTTGGTGCTGTTGAACAGGGGCCTGTTATCATTTACATCCTCCAGAATGACAGTAACATTTACAGTAGCATTGAGTGGTTCCACCGCTCTATCAGAGGCAACAACCAGCAAAATATATCTTTCCTGAAGTTCACGGTCCAGTTCACTCTTTATATACAGCTGACCATCTGGGAATATGCCAAAGGCATCCCCAGTATTTCCTTCAATTATACTATAAGCTATTTCACCGTTCACTCCCGAGTCTTTGTCGGAAGCCTGCACCTTAAAGAACCTGGAATTCACAGGCTCCGACTCCAAAATAGTAATTTCATAGGAAAGCTGATCAAACACAGGTGGGTTATCATTTACATCATGGACAGAAACAGTCAGGATAAAGTTAGAGGACAGCTGTGGCACCCCCATATCCGAGGCCAGGATTTCAACCTGGTAAGACCCAGCATTTATGTCGAGTGGCCCTATTAAGCTTATGGCACCTGTTTGTTCATTGATTGAAAACAAGCCCTTTGGGTTTTGCTTAAGGCTGTAAAGGACCACACCATTAACACCTTCATCAGGATCAACAGCTTTAGCCTGGAATATGGTGTGCCCAGCTTTCCAGTTTTCAACCACATTTACACTTTCCACCGCATGAATGAAGTGCGGGGAGTTGTCATTCAAATCTTTGACAGTTATATTGACCAAAGCATCTCCAGTTATTGCCCCACCACTAGCAACCACCTTCAGCTGGTAAAATGCTTGCTCTTCCCTGTCAATAATACTGGCTGTGGTGATCTGCCCCGTCTCTCTGTTGATGGTAAACATGCCCCTTTGGTCACCTGTTGTAATAAGGTAACTGATGTTGGTGTTGAGGTCCATGGTGGAAGCAAAAACAGTACCTACGTGGTAACCTAGAGCAACATTTTCAAAGACAACAAAACTGTACATGCCCTGGCTGAAAACAGGGGGATTGTCCTGGGTGTCCAGGACAGTGATGGTGACAATGGCTTGGTTCTGCGACTGAAGATGGCCACCATCAGTGGCCACAATCTGCAGCTGGTAAGCAGTTTTCTCCTCCCTGTCAAGTGCTATTTTTGTTGTGATGACCCCTGTCTGTCCATGGACCTGAAACCTGGATGTGTCTCCAGCTGAGATGCTGTACTTGACCGTCCCGTTGGGTCCCAGATCAGGGTCCGTAGCAGACACAGTGGTCACATAGGTTCCAGCTGGCTCATTCTCTTGGATATGGGCAAAATACTGAACAGGGTAAAACACAGGGCTATTGTCATTCACATCCAGGAGACTCACATTAACTCGGGCTATCGAAGAAAGGGGAGGAGAGCCTAAATCAGTAGCCAGGACCTGCAGGGAAAAGTGGGCCTGCTCCTCCCGGTCCAGCTGCGAGATGGTGCTGAGCTTGCCCGACACAGGATCCAAGCGAAAGATCCGGCGAGGTGTCACCGAGGAGGGGCCAACGCCCGCTGGTGCCGGCTCAGCTTCCTGCAGGGAGAAGCGGACGGTCCCATTGTCCCCCAGGTCCCCATCCGTGGCACTCAGGACCAGCAGCTCAGTTCCTGAGGGGGAGTTTTCAGCCAGGGACACCTGATAGCCCTCAGGTTGACTGAAGCGAGGTTTGTTGTCATTGACATCCAGGATGGTCACCACCAGCTGTGCGTAGGAGAACTTGGGCTGCACCCCCTGGTCACGGGCACTGATGTTGAGCACCACCTGAGAAGCAGTCTCCCGGTCCAGCCCGCTGGAGAGGGGCAGGCCCGCAGCATGCCCAGCAGTGCCACCCTCGGGGCCAGCCGTGGTGACCAGCCCGCTGTGCTCGCTGATGCGAAACCAGCCCAGCTCGTTGCCCGAGACGATGCTGTATTTGAGGTTAGCGTTGAGGCCCGAGTCACGGTCCGTGGCACTCAGGCCCCGCACGTAGCTGCCCAGGGGCACCTCCTCACTGATGTTCACCCTGTAGACCGACTGCCCGAAGACAGGGGGGTGGTCATTAATGTCATTCACAAAGATCACCAGGCTAGCTACTGAGGAGCGGCTCACAGGAGCTGCCACCACCACCCCATCAGGGGAGACAGAGGAAGTCGGGGAGCCCGGGGATGGTGGCGGGGCCCCGTAGTTATCAGCCACGGCCACCGTAAGGTTGTAGGCCGGGATGCGCTCCCGGTCCAACGCAGCTGCTACTTTGATAAGGCTGAGGTTGGGTACCTTACTGCTGTGCACCTCAAAGTGCCGCTGCTCGTTTCCTGCCAGGATGGACACAGAGATGTTCCCGTTGGCCGCGGGGGAGTCGGCGTCGCTCACCGTCAGCAGGGCCACCACGGTGCCAGGGGCCGCGTTCTCGTCCACGGAGGCAAAGCGGGAGGTGGCTGGGAAATAGCGGAACTTCACCCGGGGCTCGTTGTCGTTGACGTCGAGCAGGCGGATGAGGGCCTCGGCCCGGCCGCTCAGCGCCGGCACCCCTCGGTCCATGGCCTGCACCGTCAGCGAGTACTGCTGCCGCACCTCATAGTCCAAGCGCTCCCGGATGCGGATCACCCCGCTCTCAGGGTCCACTTCGAACGGGAGGCTGCCAACCCCCTCCCCGCCACCACCTCCATCGCCTCCCTCCAGGCGGTAGCGGATGTCAGCGTTGGTGCCTTCATCAGCATCAGCTGCAGCCACCTGGAGAACGCTGGCCCCAACGGGCGCATCCTCAGGCACTCGTGCCTGGTAAAGAGTCTGGCTGAAGATGGGTGGGTTGTCATTGATGTCCTGGACGGTGACGTTGACCTGAAGGTACCCTCGCCGACGGGGCTCGCCCTTGTCCTCCACTTGCACCAAGAGCTGGTAGGTGGGGGTGGCCTCCCGGTCCAGCCCACCCCGGGAAACCAGGTGCAAGAAAGCTCCTTCCCCACTGGGGTTGAGGGTGATGTTGAGCCGGAAACGCCCCTCCTCGTTGCCGGCCACGATGCGATAGGAGCCGTGGTCTACACCGTTAGTGCCACTGTCAGCATCGGTGGCCGTGTCCAGGATAAGCTGGCGCCCGCTGCCCGTGTCCTCCTTGAAAGTCACCACGATGGAGGGGTCGGGGAAGACGGGCGCGTTGTCATTGAGGTCGAGCACCAGGACCCGCACCTCGCTGGGGTAGGTGGGCTGGCTGGAGAGGACCACCAGGTCCACCACGTCGCTGGCCAGGCTCTCGCGGTCGATGGTGGCGCGGGTGTGCAGGGCGCCCGAGGTGGCGTTGATGGCGAAGAGGGCATGGTGCTCGCTCAGCCGGTAGGTGAAACCGGGACGCGTGGCGATGGTGCCCACCCAGGTGCCGGGCGGCTGCTCCTCCAGCACCTGGAAGACCTGCCGGGGCTCCGCGGCGGCTCCCAGCGGCAGCAGCAACAGCAGCAGCAGCGGCGGCGGGGCCCCCCCCACGGCGGGGGGGCGGGC